>NC_142678.1:10598358-10693358 GCF_964200805.1 Pocillopora damicornis
CAAGGTAAAACAAAAGTATATTGCCTCTATTGATTTAGGGCCAGAAAAAGGCTAAAAGATTGTTTTTGTGTCCAACATACCTCTGCTTTAGTCAACTTTGTGTTGTATTTTTCTTCAATTTCTTTCACTTTCTCTGTGTGATCTTTGACATGTTGTTCCCAGTCTTCTTTTGTAATCGTTTCTGATGAAACAGACTTGTTAACAATCAATGTAATGAAGCATAGACATGTAAAAACTTTGCAAATCTGACATTTAGGGCTGCACACACTTGGCGGGTTAGCTTTTTGCTGACTGGCTTACTTTAACCGGTCCAACCCTACACACATCAGCTTTTGCTTTCATGGTTTCCTGTGGGATGTGGTATGGTATTTCTATGTGTGCTCAGGGCCTCATGGGTCAAATGATTATACATTCATGGATGGTTTTCAAACTTGTTAAGTTCAAGTTTTAACAAGAACATGTGATATCTTGAGCATGTACCATAATCAATAATCAATGACAGTAACTAACTAAAGTGATAACCATAACTTACCAATGGAGCCAGAATGAGTCATTTCACTCACATGGATGATAACAACAACATCATTGGCTTGCTTCATGTTTTTTAAATACCCTGATGAAAAATTAATTATTTATTATTATTACATGGCTTAGACTTGTTGCTGATAAAATGCATGCACTGATTGGCAAAGAGTGATATCAGAGCAGAGCATTATACAACAGTAATGACTACAAGCTGATTATGGATTAAGCAATTAAGAAAGAGCACAAAGTGTCAGATAATTCAGGCGGTGGGTCTTTTCATTTTTTGGAAATTCAAATGCATGAAAACAATGAAGGCTGATTAACAACCAGAGAGAGTAGACTCAATTTAATACAAAAGGCTGAAGTTGTAAAGGATTTGCCAAGGTTCATTTTAAATTACTCATGAGATTGTGTTGTAAGGGACAAGGAAAAAAAACGAGTATACATTCAAACTCATATCTAATTAAAACAAATAGCTTCACTTGCTATTAAACAACTATGTTTAAATCAGCTTCCAAGAACAACTGATGTAAACAATCAAGTGGTTTTGTTGGCAGCAATATTTCTGATTACTACATGTAGTTTTAGATGTTGGAAAGGCTTGTAAAGTTCAGTTTAACCATAAATCTCTCAGACATTTTGCCTTGAAAATCTGACAAAATTTCTCTCATTAAGTTGTGAGGCCACTATAGAAATACTTTTTTAAGGCTCTCAGAATCATTTTTCCTGAAAATGAAATTTATATGTTTCTTGGCGAAATAAGTGATACAGTGGTGTAGTTCACTGACTGCATAGTTTACTGTGGGTTTGAGGTGATGAAGGAATTGATAAAGATGCATATCAAATTGACACCTTCTGCTTGAATAAATTTTTCATTTTATTAGTTGGTAAGCCATGTGATAAACAACTCAACAACCTAGCCCATTAGGACATTAGGGGAAAATCCCAAACCTTGGCATAACCATATTGACCCTGCAATAAGGCCTCAGTGATATTCCAGTAAGACATCACTCTCAGTTATTAAGTGGATAATAATGAAGTATGTCTGATCAAAGTAAAAAAATAAATAAATTCTCCTTTTGAGACAGAAGGCATTAAAACTATTTATGGTACTGAGTAATAAGATAATGTTCAAATGTGGTGGGGTTAAACTTTTAACATTTGATGGGGGAAAAAATTAAGGGCAAGGTAGAAGGAGACAAACTTTTAAATGAGCAAAATTGTTCCCTTGTAGTTTTGGCTCCACTTTAACCTTGGGAACTCCTTTGATCTAATCCTGATTTGTTTTGATTTAGGAGCCTTTTCTTAAATAAATGCTACATACCATGGAAATTATAACAACATCCTTCTGTAACAACCCCCATTGTATTGCATGGTCAACACTTGATGTTTTCTTGCGAGACAAAAACTGAATTGCATTGAACAGAGTGATTCTAAGGGACAGAGCCAGTCCCATGACTAAATTATTGTTACTTTTCTTAAAATTCTGTTTTTATTTGCAAATTAGGT
Organism: Pocillopora damicornis; assembly: GCF_964200805.1. Classification (NCBI taxonomy): domain Eukaryota; kingdom Metazoa; phylum Cnidaria; class Anthozoa; order Scleractinia; family Pocilloporidae; genus Pocillopora; species Pocillopora damicornis. The sequence goes on from NC_142678.1 coordinate 10,600,393, forward strand.
TATCTCAAGTAAATCGTGTCCACTCTAATCAGAGATGTCAAAGTAAAAGTTCACAGATATTCCTACAACTTCTCAAGCCTTGACCAAGAAAAGCATCCAAAACAGATTACTGATAATAAGTACAAAACTTCTCATACATGATCCTTTGACAGCCAACTTCTTGTTATCCTAACACTTGATTAACATATACATTGATATGCAGTGACACATACAAATACGTGAGCCAAATCAGGTGTTCCACCAATTCAACATTCAGGTAAGTTTTTGGTGTATAAAGAACTTGAAAATTTGTATCCAAAGAAGAATAAATGTATCTCAGTATTTCGGAGTTATAGGTTTCGATTAATTTGATCAAGACTTCTACGGCCTCTACGTATCCAAGTTCCAGGTGACTAGTTCTTTATAAAAAGGTTAGGCGCTTTCATGTAAAATTCAAAATAGCTCTGCTCTTAATGATAATTGATCGCTTGAGTCACTTGCTCTCCGAAACTAATTCACTTTTTTCTTAGCTTAATTAGACAATGAGGATTCTTAGGCTTCAAATTTGCATTTTACGGGCTCTTTGCTATTTGGGATGTGTGAAGAGGAAAGTAAGTACAACGAAGAACCTGCGAAAAAAACCTACACTTCCCAGCCATGATCAACCATCAAAAAACAATTAACCATGATGTTTGTTTGCAAGGAAGTCAGATTCGAAGAAAATTACATCGACAGTAAAACACGAAGAACGATTTTGTGGTCAGCGACAATGGCGTGATGCATGATTCAGTGAAAAGTTCTTGTTCAAAATCGAACGTCAAAACAACATCAAATGTTACACCACACTTTCATCTTAAACTACTTACAGTCACAAGCTTTTTCACTGTGGTCACTTGCATCCACAGGAATACCGATTATCCTTTCAGGATTTGCCATGTCACAACGAAGACGTATCGCAAGGTCAGTCTCATGTAAGGGGTCAGATGAAGATTAATTGAGGGTGGGCTGAATGAGGGCTTGGCAGTCGTAGCCTCGTCCTTGTGCTGAGGCCAGCAACACTGCTTGGGGGAACGATGGAACCAGAGCGACGGGACCCCTCTCCACCTCTATCCACCTCTATCCATGCACCTTTCCCCACTCTGATAGAACCCCTCGCCGCCCTCAATGCCAACTTTCAGTGTTAGGCTAGGAACAGAACCTCTCTTGAGGAAAAGGGTTTTATTCCTATCTCGAAAATTATTAGGCTTGGCTAAATCTATATATTAGTTTCATATGAGACTTGAATGTGCTCTATATTTTGAAAACGGTGGCGTAGGTACTCACAGATTGTGAATTGAGAACGTTGCCCTGGAAGAGTAAGTTCGACTGTCTATCGCATCCTCTCGCATTCTGTTTTAGTAAAACAAGTACCAAGAAGTAAGCAGGATAGAGGGAGGCGTGGGTACAACTGGTAGCAGATCCTAACCACTGATAAAGTGCTGTTGAATAGCTTAGGGTTCGTGCTTTCTTTTTACAGTTGTGGCAGCTAACGGTTGATATGTCATCTTTCCATTGAAGAACTATATACAAGGGTGAAGTAAAACAGTTTTACCTGTCATTGCTGTTTCTGTTTAATACTTGCCTCCAGAGAGCTCGCAGTGTACAGAAAATTTTTAAAGTGTAATCAAATTCTAACCAAGTCATAGTGTATAATATTCCTCTAGAAATTTAGCAATTCTGTCAATTCAATTGGTCCACAGTCGCTGCAGACTCCAGAAAGACACCTTTCCATGAAAATTCTTAGATCTAAACACAGTTAAAGCTAGGGAATAAAATTCTGTCGACCAACCTTCGGTCTTGGTTTCGTCATAACTCTGAGCCTGATGAGCAGGTCGCCCAGGCCAAACACACCTTATCAAGGCTTTATTCGCTGACGATGCTAAGTGCTTCCGTGTTATAAGATCTCACACTTACTGTGCTTTGCTACAAGACGACATCAACAAGCTGATTGATTGAAGTGACAACTGCAAACTAGCCCTCAATATTAACAAATGTTCACTCTACACTGTAACAAAGAAGCGCACCCCCATAATTTGTAACTACAAAATGGGAGCGAAGACTCTTAGCAGGATGAGAGCCCAGCGTGATCTTGGGGTACTTATGTCAGATACAGCCAGCTTCAGCGATCACATCCACGCCCAGGTGAACAAGGCTAACAAAATGCTAGGTTTCATATGTCGCTCAATTTGCGGGAGCAAAACTTTACTACCAACTCTGAGGTCCCTCTATGTGGCTCTTGTATGTCCTCGCCTTAGGTACGCCTCTGAAATTTAGAGCCCAAATCCAGTTACTATGATAAAAAGAATAGAAGGGGTGCAACGACGTGCGACTCGGCTTATGTTACCTGATTTTAGCTACAATTAGCGCCTAAAACGTCTCAACCTGCTACCACTGGTTTAGCACAGAGAAGTTAAGGACCTCACAACGTTTTACAAACTGAAGTGTGGGCATTTTAACTTTTCATTTGATTCGTATTTTCAATTTTGTTCAGATGAGAGGTTAAGATCATACTCTAGTAATAAACTGAAAATTAATAGAATTGGGACGGAACTTTTTAAGGGAACACTTTTTAACAGGATTACGTATCTATGGAACAATTTACCAGATGAGCTGAGGACTGCCAATTTTAGCGTTTCTTCTTATAAGAGACTATGCACTACCTTCCATAAAGATAAGGCCTTTGACCCTGAGCGCCCTTATACCACTTGGGCAAAAATCAGCAGTTAGTAAGGTTGCTAGTAAGTTAGTATTTTTACAACGGCTTAGATTTTATTAATCAATTGATACTGTAATTAATAATACTACTATTATTATTATTATTATTATTGTTGTTGTTATTATCTTAAGGGTTGCTAGTTAGTAAGTTAGTCTCTTCTAGTGGGTTGACTAGCACGCATGGTTTGTCAGTTCCCTTCTAGTCTACCACACTGCTTTGTTGTGGACTTAGAATGTTATTAATTGATATAGTAATTATAAATACTATCATTATTATTATTATTAATATTATCATTATTATTATTATTATCATTTTATCATGTGACAATGTAATTGCAGTGAAAATGGAATAAATATCAATAACCGTTTTCCTTAACTCATTTAAATTCGCATTGCAATCGTTGCTCATTGACAGACCAAAATTAAACCGAGAAAGAACTAATCACTTTGTCTAAATTGGTAAATGTCAATGGGAATGTAAGTATATGGTCCTACGTGCGTATCTGTTTCGAATCACCGAACGAGTACAAAGGATATGAATTAATTTCAGCTCTCTTGTCGGCTTCAGATTTATTGTTAAAATCAAAGAGCGAAATTAATTTCCTTAGCAACATGAATGATATGTTTCCTGTAACAAGATTTGCCTGGCGACATCCCTGAAACCCTTACCAGACTAAGGTCTGTGGTCGCTATCGTACTGTAGATTAATGGCGACGCTTAAGATTACAAAGAACGTTTGTTTGGAGGGTTTCAATGGGGTGCTAGCTTTCACGGCTGACCGCCAAAAGTTCGTCATTTTACTGACAGCCAACTACTTTGGCATTTTACGGCTAACGGTTAACTCCATTGAGATCCTCTGTTTGTAGTACAATAAACCCATGAGTGGTTTAGTGTTTTCTTTGTTTTGACTGTCTTCTGTCGCCTTTTGTGACTGTATCACCAACATTGTCAAAAAATTCACGAATTTGGTGAGTCTGGTCGACGAAATCTTTTTCTTTCACGGGATCAATGCGAGTTATCTTAAGCAGGAAAGATGGGCACGGGTAGCCAGTCAGAACACAGGATTCGCTTCATATTGCCCACGGGTGCTGGCGGCTGTGTAATAAATAGGGATAAACAGTTTTAACACAAGAGGTTGAGGAGACCGTAGATTTTATTGATTTCCACACATATTTACATATTTACAGTCTTTTACCATACAATAACCAAAAACGTCCCCAAAACGACTAAGTTTTTATTTCCCATCAAGGACCTATGTGCAAATGCTAGCGTTCAAAGATACCACTTTTTTTAGTTTCTTCCATGTCTTTCACTCTAGTGGCAAGTATTTTGTCATAGGATGACCATTATTTGTGAATAAGAGTGTTTTATTTTTGTCACAGGGTGGCCAAAACTCGCGAATACGACACAAGAAAGCCAAGGAAACCTTGTCCAGCACCCCAGAGAAAGGCTGCGTACCTTGGCATGGTGAAATGAGCTGTTCGATATACTGCCCCAATTGTGGCACCTGAAGCAAAAGACAAGGAAAAAAAAGGAATCACTAAAAGACACAATCTCCTGGCTTGAAGAGAAATAATAAATATACGTCTGACTTGTAGCACAATCATCATGCCCAAATGTGTAACATAGGGTATTTTCATGAAAATGTAAAAAGTATGCCAAAAATACTTTTATTTGCTAGATATACTTGCTAATTTACGTTCTAAAAAGAATTAGTGAAGATTTCAATGTTTGTTCGGTTTTTAAAGCTTAATTACTGATTACCCACAATCCTTTGCGGGCGTGGCATTTGACTGTATCACTAGATTTCACTGGCCATAATGGCTGAGTTACAAAAAAAATTAATTATAATAATATATAATTATAATATTAATTATATTTCAACTATCTCTAGATTTAAAAAGAAGCAATTATTTCTTCATTGACATCTACAGGGACTTTGTAAATGTTATTCCTCTTTCTCTTTAGTTCTCCACACACATCCCAGAATTATTCATAAGAACTCCCCACATACATAGAGGAGAGGTTACATAGGAGACCTTCGATGTTTGTTGCTTGATTTCAACGAGAAAATCAGGCGAAGTTTAGCGGTTTTCGAGCGCTATTTGTGCGGATTTCAATGTAGAGCGGGCTTGAAATTTGATCGTTACACATTGATAAACACAAAGCGAGAGTGAATTTAGGTTTCCGATTTAGTTTGCTTTGAATATCTTCGTTTGTATTGTATGTATGGCTGTAAAACTTTAGGGATTTGTAGTCGAACACATGAACTTTGCTTGGGAGTTGTCTCAGCAGCCAAGGTGAAGTAAAAGCTGAAATACGGGCATTTTTGCAGGTAAGTGGTGTTTGATTTTCCGTGTTTAAAAATAAACAATAACATCGTTTCCGAAACCAAAAATCACTTATTTCTTCTTTGCAGTTAGCTCTTTTTAAAAGTTAGTTTAGATGAGGGTAAGTAAGTGTTTGAACCTTACTCAGACGAATCAACTTTCTTTGTAGGCGTATATTCAAGATGCTAGACCCGCACATGTACCATGCAAAGCTCTGTTGGATCTGCTGCGTTACACAAGCAAACAACAGCGACTGTCTTCAAGTTTTTTATTCCTGTTCTTTTAAAAACGAACATTTAACGCTGTCTCTTGGCATAAGGTGTATTTAAGCCCTACTCAATAAATGAGCATAATGGAAGTTTCTAATTGATGTTGTTTTGAGTACGAAATTTACCTTTATTTTCGGGTTTATGCAAATGAGATGTTACGCGTTACATTTATAATTTGGGTATATTTTCCAGTATCTTTAATATTTTTCAATTCTTACATTATTCCAAAAGGCAACAAAGTTATTTTTTATTAAACTGCAATCATCAGAGAAGCAAAATGACAAGTTTGAAAACAATCTGTCCATTGCTGATCAAGATATTTTCAAATATTTCTGAACAACCCTGAATGGGCGTGATGATCATGCTACAAGTCTCTGTGTAAGAAAGAGTTGATGTGTACTTACTAAAAAGTATCAAGACCAACAAGGTAAGCCATAAAGCAGTTTTCAACTCGTGACTATTGGTGGAAAACTTAAAGAAACCACAATATTTTATATCAAATGAATAAAGGGGTAAGTTTCTAAAGAAACTGTGGTGCTGCATCGGTGGGAGAGTATAGTAGGTAATCTAGTGTTAACAACTGAGTTGAAAACGTAAATTGGCCACCCGACAGGGTAAAAATCTGACGTTTCGAGCGTTAGCCCTTCGTCAGAGCGATTATCAAACTTGTTTCAATTCTCTGTTCCACAAACTTGATATAAAGTTTATATTCTGGAGTTTTAATAACATCACTTAAGTGAGAACCAGATGGATCTGATTAAAAATGGTAATAGGACTAAGTGGAGTCCAATTCGTTCTGTAATCATACGAGTGATAAACAAAATCAGACAACCGCAAAGCGGGAGTCCGATTTGTTTATCACGAGTATGATTAAAAACAGAATTGGACGACAAGAAATCCTGTTACCAATTAATTATAACCATTTCAATTTCCGAAAAAACAAATACACCTAGAACAAATATCTCCAGTGGAGACAATATCTTCAGTTCAATATTCCTCCATTTTGGAAATTGCCTTGTTTTTCTTTGGATAAGTGGTTGTTGCTATGGTTATTGTGATCAATTCTGTGATTGGTGGATTTAGCTGAGTGGACCTAGCATGATTGGCTGCTTCAACTGTCTGATTACAGGTGTCTGATTACAGCCAACTGTCCAATTACACTGTTCAATTACAACTGTACAGAATGATTAGTGAAAAATTGAAGCAGCTGATGCACCAATCACATTTAAGGAAACTGTAATGGTTATGATTGATAGTTTAATTGTGCTGAGCTGATTCAGACTTTAGAGTCTGCTTCCATCTGTGGTTTACCCTAATAACTAAGTCATTAGAGTAATATTTTTGAGGGCAAATTTACACCTTTTCAATCCATTAAGTCTATACCAGTAATTAGGAATATTAAATAAATGTGGCAAGTTTTAAATCTCACTTTGGATATTGGTTTCAAGGTCGTACATAAAGTGAAAAACTCAAAAGGAATTTCACAGTTTCAGTTTTCACTCAATTAGAATCGCCTATAATAGCTTTAGAAAGAATGAAGTCATGCTTACTTTAAGCATAGATATGATTAATACAATTGAGCTGTTATTTGCTTAATCACAAGTATGGAGCAAAATAACAAACTCAAGTCTTCCATAAAGAATCAAACCCTATCTATAAGGTTAATATATAACATAATAATATCAAAATTAAATTGATTCATCAACTTCTACTGATAAACATTTTCTCAGGTACTGTCTTAAGATAAACAACTATAAATACAGTTAAATAACCAGTGTCACTGAAAGACATTTTATGTGCCAAGTAGAAATGATGGGATTTTAATGATGGGATTCCAGAATCTTTCTGGCCTCTTTTGTAAATTAGGCAAAAATCAAAACTCACTTGTTACTATTCCTCCAGTGACTGGGTAAAGAAATCCAATGAATATTATGAGGAGAGGAAAAAGCATTCCTTGTGAATGTTGCCTCATAGCAAAGAAAGCAACAGCAGCTGAAATACAATGGATGAACACTGATGTTGCCAAACACCAAAGAAAGATCTGATACCACATTTCTGCAAAGGAAACAGAACTTTATGAACATACAGCTTACAAGCAAATCTTTTAATTCTATTTGTTACAATTGTGAGGCAAAAAATTGTAATGCTTTAAGGGGAATTCTTGGTTGCTTCTTAGAGGCTCAGATATTTACATTTTTAGATGCTAGTAAATAATCCTACAACTACATGACTGTGTAAATAAGATACATGATTTTTATGACTCACATGGTGAATGAGGTAAATGACAAAAATAAGTGAAATTGAAACTGTTGCAAAAGCCAGCAGAGTGGTTTCCCAAATGTCAAATTCCTTATAACCTAAGCCTTGACAGCCCCTGTCCTTTTCATATCCTAAATATCCATTTTGAGAAATATGAGAAGGTTTAGCAATTTGTTTAGAAGGAGCACTGTATACTTTGATGTAAATTCTCTACTGTAAGAGGTCTAGGAGCTACACCCATTGTAAATGTGTTGTTTTGGGGAAATTATAGTATTCTATCAAAATAAAAAACAAACAAAATTAAATAAAGGGAAAATCATAGCATAGTTTCATTCACAAGGAAAAAAACAGTGGGTTTATATATTTACACAATGTCATGTACACGTAAGTGTGAAAGATCTCATCCCTAATGACATGGTTCTGGTTTCTGATGCATTAAAACACACAAAACATTGGTTATGTGAAAAACATACAATCACTGTTCGCTTCACAGACACCTTTCTAGTACAAATACAAATACACCTACACCTCTCACTAACACCCAGTTTCTTATGTCTCAACAACATTCTGACGTGAAATTAACTTAAAAAAACATAATGGCCTTTCCTCAGATGGGCAATGGGTATCATATTATGGTCCCACAGAGCAAACACACATGAAATAAGCCTCTTTATTACTCACACCCATGTTATATTATTATGATGATAGAAATTACCTATACTGTGTATTAGTAATACATTTTCCTGGTTTTTTTTTTTTTAACTGAAACATTAAAAATCCTTTAGTTAATAAAATTCTATTCAATAAACTTTCTTGAGGCTTTCACCATGGAACTTGTTATGATTCGCTGCTCTAGTAAACTAAAGAAAGGTGAAGGAAAGCTATGGTATTACTTATTAAAAGGCGTACCCAGTTGACCCAGTCAGCCTTAGTGCCTGAAGGAGACTTGCAGTAGTAAGTTTGACTGTCATGATTTACTTCAAAAGTGACTACAGCGTGAGACAATCTTACTTCATCTTCTATTCACCAGGATAAGTAACGGTAAACTTTTTTGCATTAATTTTTTTGTGTAAGTGTAATACTGAATTGTTGTTTTTTCATTGGTCAACTGCAGATTTAAACATCTTGCTGTAAGCTTATGTGCGAGGTTGCATTTACCTGCTTGATTATTCAAAACCATCAGTGGAAATAAAATCAAGAGCACTTTTAATTGCACCAAAACTATAATAGGATTCGATGAACTAGAATCTAAATCAAAAGCTGAATTAACTTAAGGTCGTTTAGAGTAAGCTTGGACGTTCTAAACATTTCCCTTTTTTAATTTGCGTTTCATCGTCCACTCACCACCGAAAAAATACAGAGTCCCTTGCACGTCCATGCCTTTATATTTGCTCTCCTATTACTAGAGACAGCTACCACTGTCGTTTCTCAGGGGGTCTCCTGATCAGCCTTTTCAATACTTTAGAGCATCAGAAGTTTCGTTATGAACCACTCGGCGTACCGCCATGTTCTTCATCATTGTAAACCTTCTGTTGCTTTTTGTTCACTTTCACGTACTACGTCGTATACTCCTCATCGAATTATATCCAATCAGAGCTTTTCTGGCGCGCTCTTTGAAAGTGCTTCGAAGGGCGAAAAAATAGCTAGCTACGCAAATGGAGCCTTGCGTGGCGTCCTTCTTTATTTGTCTGGGATAAGGCTCTGCGGTACTGATAACTTGACACTTAAAAACCATTGAGGCAGAACTTCAGAACACGAAGTAGCTCCACAAATAAGAACATATGGTAACCAATCAATTGGCGAGGAAAATTTAGAGAAATAATTATCATTGCCGAATCTCCAAAAATTGTGGATTTAAGTCTGAAAAGCGGTTGTCGAAAGGAATTTTCGACATCGTGAAGTAAAATCCAGTTCGAAAATAAATTCGAAGTTCACTTTCGAGGTTACTACGGCCATGGAGATATGTAAACAATATCCTCCATTTGGCGCGAAATCATACTCGGATATTTGTCCTGGGATATTTGTCCTCAGATTTGAATTTTCAGTGGGATTTTATGAACGAACAAATTTGTCTATTCTTCCATAATAACAACAAAACCACTTTCCTGACTTGAATCGACTTTTGAGGGAAGACTTTAATCGCATTGGACACAAGTGTTGAAATAAAAAAAATGGGAATATCACTTGGCGAATATCAACCCGGTTCTGGGCATACTAGATCACGTGATGCCTTTAAACTCATCGCCACCGAATGAAAATATTCGATGGATTATGATAATAATGTTATCCTTTTGATTTAGGAATTGTGGAGTAACCTTTAAATGTAGTTGAGTTACGATTAGAACAAGGGAGTCTTTTCTTTCTCCTTTGGTCCTGCGTGCTTTAAAGAGAAAGGGAAAGGGAAACGCCTTACTGACATTTGAACGGAAAGGAAACGCACTCTGCACGCTTTTCAAAAGTTTTTAGACCCTGTCAGTTCAGCAACATTGGTCTTACTCTCTGCTCTTAGACCTGATAATGAACTCCTTAACTTAGACGATGTACAATGTGACAATATGGTCCGTCTGGTTCTCGATCCTGTTCAGTGGAGAGACCAATGAAGTGTGTGCGGAAAATGTTTTTTCTTTTTTTTTGGTAAACAATTATCTTTATTAATTTTTACATACAACAGCCCAGTACTAACAATACGTAAAACACTTATAATAATCACGATAACAACACAATGTTTACGTTAATTATAATACTACCCCTATTGCTATTTTGCTATTTTTTGCATTTCGGAGCCTAGCGGAAGATGTTCTTCCGAAATAAGGCTTGATGTGGGAACAAAAGTAAGCAAAGAAATCAGCCTTAATTTCGTTTTCAGAGCCGCTGTTCAGCGCGTAACATTGAATGAAGGTGGTTTTTCGAACCTGGTGTGGAACCTTACTGTGACAATCTAGATTATAAACAGCTACTACTTTTGGGTAAATTCACAGGTTGTATCCAACTCCTCCGTAAAGTGAACATACGCGTAATGGCAAACTGAGTCGAGGACAATCTGTCAAATTCACAGTCTTTTACGGCTAAACTCAATTTATCATAACTTACAAAGGCCTAAGATTGACAGTTTGTACAAACAGATATTACAAAGCTTCGGCTAGTTCGTAACAGCAAATATGGAACAATATAAAGCAGGTGAGAGTTTGCAGTTAAGGCAGATAAACACCAACAACGGGATATTTTCACGCAACGTTTTCTCGCTCCTCGCCTCCTCTACATAGCCCTTCCTCTACTATCCTTTCTTCTGAACAACACAAGCTTTGGTTGCACTACAGAGTCACCTACAGTTGACCATCTGTTTAACAAGGACGACCCTCATACTTATGCTATCTAAACGCTTATGCCTCTCGACCATTATAAAAAACTCTACTTATGAAGAGAAATAATTTTTAGTTAAAAGAAATACGCCAAAGCTTAGTTGAAAAAAAAGACAAAAGACCAATGCTTTGAGAAAGGAGCCGGACACTTTCAAAAACCTGAGAGCGAATAAAGAGGAGGGAATATAACATGCCACATGGAAAGAAAAGACCAGAAGTGTTAAAGAAGAATAAGGATACAAGAACAAACTGAAAAAAGTCTGAATTCAATTCAGGCGAACGAATGAAAGCGATTGGCAGCCGCATGCTCTGACAATCACAGCTCATCGCTTTGGCAACGTTTATTAGAAACGAAAGGAGAACAGTAAAGAAGTGGAAAGAAATGACAATCTTCAGATCTATTTTTAAAGGGATGCACCAGCTTAGACCAGATCTGGAAAATTTGTATCTCCTCGGAGACGGAGATAACTAGGGTCCGTAATTCAACTAGAAACTGTCTATCAAATAGCGACGATAGGACTAGAGAGTTGTCTTAGGAATAAAAATTCCTCCCTCCAAGGATTGTCAGAGAACACCAGAAGCAAAAGATACAATACTTCACATCTAACTTAACAGCAACGATAAAATGCGACCGAAATCTCTCCGAAACACTGTATCTTAGGAAAAAAAGGCCCACCATTAAAGTTCAGAGGGTTGAATGAAAAACAAAACTTTGCATCCAAGAATAAATCAGGTAAAATGGGAAGAGAAAGAAACACACGGGTATACCAAAAAAAAATGGTGACAGAGACACTGACTAGGATATGACAAACCAATGGCTTTCTACGCAAAAGAAAAAACGTTATGAGCTGAGCAGTGTTAGTTACAATCATTACAATTACAAACATTACAATCTTTTGGATGTGCAAATAGAGCAGACCGTGAGAAATGGGCCAACAGACTAGATAGTGTCATCAAGAATGAAGAACAAATAAAGCTGCCTACTCATCAATGTCTCCATTCCAAAGAAAATTCCAAAGGAAAACCGTATCGAAAATAAGTGAAAATCTGTTGTAAACATGAAGACCTTGAAATCCATATCGAAAGAGTGAGCGGGACGAGATCCGCTCGGCTGAAGCCAGTACTGATAAGAGTCCTGGGACCTTTAAAGAAATTAATGAATAGATCTATTTGTAAGAGACACAATTTCTTGTCCATTAGCTAGCATCAAAATACAGGGACCACAATAGATCGCACTTATTGGAGAAGGCACTACACGATTAGGCCCAAACTTGATTATGCAACAAGATCTATTTGGGAGCCACGTTATGCAGGCAAGTGCGATGTGCAAAAACTAGAGAGAGTTCTTAATGCTGCTACACGTTTCTACACAGAGAATTATCATTCTCGCTATAAATTCAATGTTACCACTTATACTACGATGCACAACTTGGGAACTGAAAGAACCTCTGGACAAGAGAATAAAAGTCAATCGCCAGTTAGTGATAAACAAATGACTGATTGTGATATGGTCAGGAAAGCAAATAAGAGCTCAGTAGTTTGAAAGGGATCACAGTTACCTGCTAGTCCAAATATTTCAGAACAGAAAAGATATCTTCAAGTTCCCGTTTTTCCTTGCAACTACTAGAAACACGAATGAACTTCAAGCGGAGACAGCTACTATCACGTAGTAGCACAGTTATTGCGTGTTTGGACAGTCTGTAGGTTTATTATCAGACTAGATGGGCTTATATATTATTCTGCTATTTACGTTTTAAAAATTCTAGAAGTTAGAGGGATGCTTTGTCAGTGTTTTCTAAACCAAAAATGTTTTATAATGAACATCATATTGAGTTAGTAGGGAAGTCAGTAAGTTATAACGTATGTTTAAGTCACCTCAATTGTTATTAATTTCAAAGAATAGGGGAAGTAATAATGATTAAAACATATCCCATGATGATAATGATGATGATGATGATGTTTATGATGATAATGATAATGAGAAGGTAGAGATCATGTAAAACGTTTCGTTGAGTAAGAGACATAAGTATTAAAAGCGACACTAGAGAGAGTCACAATGCTTTCATTACAAGTATCCTCTTCTACACGAGGCCAAAAAGATAATGTGCACAAGAAATACAATTAAAAATCACTGCTGCAAGAGAGAAGGTGATGATCAACCGGACTGAAAAAAGTAATTAATGCCATCGATACTTTCATTCTGTATCTTGATTGCAATGATCGACTTTCAACCACTTATCCTAGATGAGAAATTTAAGATAGTTCACCTGTTATGAATGTAGTGGTTTCCTGTAATATTTTATTGAAATTGGAACATGTTCTTTTGGTTGTGCTACTTCTTTATTGATTGTGTAAGTTTATATAATATAAATTCGAGAAGGAATACTCACGCACTATATTCGACTACAAAGAACTCAGCTTTTATCAGCAAGGAAATGCATAGCAAGTCGTCGTGATAATGAAAACAGAATTCTGTTCATTCCAGTTATACTGAGGACTCGATCTATGATGACTCACTTAGATTATCGCTGGCCAGGCTTGCTTACATTTAAGCTCAGTGCTGTACTTAATGAACATCCTCCCTACTAAAGTTCCTAAAGGAAATATAATTGTCAATATACTACCTGTTTTACTAAGTAATTTGTTTCCGGGCACTTATTCCGGTTCAAAATTACTATTTCCTTCAGACATTTCTTGGAATCTTTAAAATCGAGTATTTCAAGAAGTCCTTTCCTCAGAAGTGCAAAGGAAGGAAAGAGTGCTTGTAAACCAATTAGCTGTTTTCTTCTTTAATCATGTGTTCAGAAAGTCTCAGCTCAAATTTTGGTTTCATCTTTTGCCATTATACTTTCTGTCTTAATCCCTGTGCTCAGCTAAAATATTCTTATTAATCAGAAATAGATGATGACAGAGAAAAGTTTCTGAGAAACTTCACTTGACTCAGTCAGGAATACAGTAATCAGAAGTCGGACATGAATACCACAACATTGAAGATAATTGAAGATTCCACTCTCTTATTGGTATTTCCAAGTTTCTTGATATCTCTTCGATTAATTATCTTATTCTACTTCAGTTACTTTTCGTCCATAGTGAGCTGGGCTGGCTGGTATCATACTCTATCCAGAGTCTATCAGTTAATCTTTTGTTCCTTACGTTTCTCTCCTATTGAAGGCTGATATAAACAATTGTAGATGAGTGATGCTTAGTGCTGGATATGTCTCTCGTCTAAATCACTGTTCGTCACAGTTCCAACCAACCAACAAAAAAAAGAAAATGACGGCTTGATGAAACTGGGAAAAAAAGTTCGACAGTTTGTCCAGTTTCAGCTGGGACAAAATTCATCAGAGGAATCTAATAACAAACCCAAAATGTTCTTTGTATAAATGTTTTCCATGATATCATCAGGATAACCTCTCTGGCGGTAGAGACATTTACAGGCAGAGAAATAGATCATTTAGATAAGCATGGGTCGATACCATTTACATGTTACTGCGGTTAAAAGTGTTATACTAGGTTACTGGTGAGTTAGTTACCTAGGATTCTGCCCTTGATTGTATTCTTCAAGTTTTTCGGCCTGAAGGTATTGTCGGCCAAATCCACAACATTCTAGAACACTGAAGGCTTCCTTAAATCTCGGTGTATCGAATGGCGAAACGCTGTAACGTATTTTAACCAGCTATTTTTGCATCTTGGAAATGACTGATAGGAATAATTCTTTTTTTAAAACGTGGAGGACAGAGTTTGGCTACCGGAATTTCACGCACTTCTCCTTCCAAGATGGCGGATCAGGATAAAGTCCATTATAAATCCGTTTGAAAAACCTCTCTCCGTTTAGCTCAATTGAATTCCTCATCAACTTTTTCAGTGTTCAGTGTGGATTTTGTTAGACGGCTCTTTTTTTTTTGAAGTAATTCTTCCCTGAGTCAAACTAATTAATTCTGTAGATTGTATAGTTATAGCTTGTCAGTTAATTGCCCACAACACGTTCGATTTTCAGTTTCATTCATATTGAACTTAAGTGAAATGAAGGTGTAAGTCCATGTTAGGTCTATGAAAGAAAAAGCTTTTAAAAACTGCAGGACAAGGAGAGAGAAGCGAGACATCAAGAAATAGTATCATTTGTAGACTTCAACCAATCACAAGATATTATGTTGTGTTTAAACTCACAGTCGTTTCTCAGAATATTCAAAAACCATAGTCAATGAAATAAGGCTGATAAAATAAAATCAAGAAGCGCTGTTAGAATCACCGAATCAGAAGGCTACTTTCACTTTTTCAAGTAGAGCTGCATGGTTTGTGGCTCAGTTTTCATATCGAATTAACTTATTTTGAATTGCAAAGATTAAGGTGAGCTGATCAGAGGTTACTCTACCGTGTGTGTAGCGATATTTATCGTGAGAAAGTTTTTAAGTCCGTTCATAAGATTGCTTCTTTCAAATCGGCTCGTTACACAAACCTGAAAACAACTCATGGTATCGCAGAGTTCTGAGTTTTAGTTGCATTCACTGATAGACTAATAACGCTCTCTGTTAACCCTCCATTGAACTACCACGAGTAAATATAACTTGAAACGGATTCAATATTACATAGCTTTCGCGAGTTTACTCAGTATCTTTCGCTTTTGCATCGTACAATTGAGTTTAATTCGTGTATGCTTCGCAAATTTGGAAGAAAAAAAGATGTCAGATTGAAGACCGCTCCATATGCCTTGTTGAGTTGACGATGTCAAGTACTTCAATTCAGTCCAGCTCCCCTATATGTCGTTTCACTCTACTTTGTAAGTAGATTGATGAACAAGTCCCATTTTCTCGAGGTAATGCGAGTATGTTTTAATAAGAGGTTCAAACAATGAAAAGACTCTTTTCCTCATTCGATACCTGTTCCGTTTGCCCCTCTTGATCGATCAATTGATCGATCTTATGTGTCTAGCATGCAATTGAATGACATAGTGAAACATTTCAGTTCCCTGATAACCAAA
Source organism: Pocillopora damicornis (assembly GCF_964200805.1). NCBI lineage: Eukaryota > Metazoa > Cnidaria > Anthozoa > Scleractinia > Pocilloporidae > Pocillopora > Pocillopora damicornis. The sequence goes on from NC_142678.1 coordinate 10,616,321, forward strand.
ACAATTATTGTTTTTCGGCTGAGTCCCTTTCTGCCAACTCAATCCTTGAAACTATTTTAAATTTTCGGTTCTTGGAGGTCCATCCAAAATGCCTGAATAAGAGAAACGTTTCGAGTCCTACGGGCTGCCTCACATATCACAAAATATCGCACGTTCACATCTCATAATTCATAACATTGCACACAAAATGGAGAATGTGCTCAGGCGGATCTAAACCAACATCCATAAACGCGTACTCCCGCTTTCAGCTGACAAGGGCGTCACGAGCTCCCCAAAAAAACTATACAAAAATGGTTGTTAATATCAGAAACGTTTCATTCTAAAATATATCGTTAAAACTCACTCAAATAAACGAGCTTAGTTGCTCTGAATTCAAGTCCTTCAGATTATCGTAACACTCGCAAACCATAGCGATCCTGATTTCTTCAGCTTTCAGCTTCTCATTGTACCTTAGATTATGCTCGTTTAAGTTCTCTAAAGCATGTTGTAAATACCTTCAACTTTATCGTAGACTTAATGGCATTTTTTCTTTATCAGAGTAGCCAACAGCTGTTAATCACTCTTGCTTTAAAAACACCAACCGAGATTAGTATGTTTCTCTGCACGGTCGATCGGTACTCAAGGACAGACTCGGAGGGTCTTGCTCTGTAACTCGGAAGTAAGGCTAACTTCCGTCGTAACTCTGTTAACCCTATCAGGTGTATAATATAAGCTATCTCTGTCTTATTTACCGAGCGTCCAACTAAGATTTATCCTTTTTTTTATTTCATAGAAAAATAGGAAGACAACACCGACTTCGTAGAAACCTGTGAGTTACCATTTTGATCTCAACTAGTCCTCGCGGCTTACGCGCGGCTAAATCTACTATCAAGTGCAAAAGAAACTTGTCTATTTAAATTTTTTTTCTACTTTTCAAGCTTTACTTCAAGCCCAAATCTTAACAGTCAGGTACGAAATGCAATGACTCTTCAAGTTTGCTGACTAAATTATATGTTATGTCAAGGTTACTTATTATTATATTCTCAGAATTCTTTGATACACTGAATCGTTTGTTTATTTCATAATTCGAAAACGTTCTTATCCTTCCGTTTCTTCTAAGAATGACCTTTAAGTGTTAGAATCCTTTGATGTTTTTTCACGGCCTTATGCAAATGATTTATTCTTCCGGATTTTCCACGACTAACGTGGTTCTTAGAAATTTGGGCATCCAAGGATTCTCAACTTCTTGGAGGTAAGCATGAATCGTGAATTTTAAGAAAATGATTAAGAAAGCTGATTTTATGGATTTTTTTGCATATTTTTTGAGCTTTGGTGGGTTTATTTGCATGGCTTTATTGCAAACAACGTTCGAGAAAGGCCATAATGGCGTTTTGAGTGAAAAACATACTTATTTCCGGTTTTTCCAAGTTTACGATGTCACGTAAGCGAATTTCTCGTTGGTAGCGAGAGTGTCCGAATGATAACCGAAGTATGACCGAGTGCGTGAAATGTAACCTCGGTTGAATAATTCGGCGAAAACGGGAAGTTTGTCATTTCTCGGAAAGACGATCGGCGTCTACAGATATAAAACCGAAAGGCCGCGTTGAAATCGATCAGAAGTGTTTACCTCTGGAGGTGGAAAGGCTCAATGAGAAACGCACCGGCAGCTTTACCTGTTTAAGTCACCCTTCAAATTTCATATTTCGTGGTAGTGGGTGACTCCGAGGGGCATATTTCAAGAGAATTTCATCCCTGGATCACTTATTAACAAGCTATGTCGTTTTGGGATACTTTTCAGAACCTAGAAGCTCATGTAAAAACGAAGATCCTTACAGAGCTTCAAACCATTTTTGGCGGATCGTTTGAATTCGAGGCGTGCATTTACTTGATGCAGTGGTTGGTTCTTCAGTCTTGGTAAGTTGAATGACGTCACGTGATTATCTGCTGTTTCTACTATCTGTGATGTTGTTGTACAAAAATCCTGAAAGTTCCCTTTACATTTCCCCCTCCCGCTCACCACATGACGTTTCCATGTCATCCACTCACCTCTAATTTGTTCAATGATGATTTCCTAGAGACTCCTGTTTTATTTGTTTTATTTTTTCCTACAGAAACTGACATTTCCAAATTTTTTCACTTCTTTTGCTTTATCTTCTGAAAGGAAGCAACTTGTCAAGCTGTTGAGGCAGTGTTAGATCAGATCAATTTCCCAATTTAGTTAGGATTTCTGTTTTAGGTTGTTCTCCTCCCCATGTCATTTTGTGCTGATATACAGAGTTCTTTAGAGTCGTTGCTACAGTCCCTTGTTGTGAGCTGATTTTAATATCGAAATGATGTCTTTTTTGCAGTCTAATGTGTTTCACTATGATAAGCATTGTAGCAAAAATCAGGAACAGAGTATCTGAATTCGAAAAAAACAAACAAACAAACAAACGAACGCAATATACAGGGAGTCAAAAGAAAATGGAAACAGGAAGAAGGGTATTTGAAGCCGTTACCAAAATGATATCCATAAATTAAGGTTTGGAGAAAACATCAAAACAAAACAGGGTATGCATCCCCATGACTTTGTATTATGGTCAGATCTAACCTGGATTTTGCTTTTTAAGCATGTTGTTTAATATTTTTTAGAACCCCATATGTTTGTGTGGATTTTAAGGGGTTGTATGACATGTATTTTTCTACTGTACTTTTATTGAAACTATCCTTCTTCATCAATCTGTGTAGCTTTGGTTACTTAAAACTTGTTTTCAAGAAAATTTTAAGCTTTTCTCTTTTTTTGCCTCCAGGGATGAGGCAATTGACCCAAATCTTCAGGGATCAAGTGTAATAAAAGCTAAACAGTTAATGGATGCCACCATATCCCACCTGAATCAACATAAACAAAAGGTAGACATACAGAACAGTATGAAATGATTGGCAATTAACTTTGAGTTATGTAGCTCTGATCACTTGCTCTGACACTAATTTGTGCAAAATTTGTGTTGGTCTACAGCTGGAGGGTCTAGCTGCAACTATGAATGATTTCCACAACATGTTATTAGCAAAGAAAGTTGAGGAGGTGCTACATAAAATAGAGGTAAGTTGATAGTTAGTTACCATCTCAGTGTAATTTTATTTGCTGCAATCCCTTCCTTTTGTTTATACACCCATGTTGATTTCTCCGTTTACACTTATATTTTGACCACTACATTACATATTTGACCAGTTCATGATGCAGCTGACAGTCAATAGATTCCATCGTTTCTTATCAAATAGGAATAATCCATGCATAGCCTTAAACAGTCAGTAAGTGTTTGCTCTTTATGCTTGAGATGAAATAAATTACATTAGTCCTTATTGCTCCTAGTTTCATGTACTTACAGGAGGTTTAGCACCAAATATTTTGCATTATTGCCGACTTAAACAAAACACCAATTAGTCGATATTAATCCTTGTACTGTAAAGTAGCTCACTATCTTACACGAACCTTATGAAACTCTGCACCTTTACATTTTCTTTGTTAGGAGAGCTATGGTAATGATCCAGTGAAGCTTGCTCAGTATTTTTATGGGGTTGTTTCTAAACTGAGAGATTTGGTCCTGAATGCAGTTTCTGTAAGTATATATATAAACATAAAGTCATGTACAGTGCATGAAGCCCTTTTGGTACAGCAATGGTTTTGAAAGCTGAGGCACCCATGAATATGTATAGTTGTTTGTAACAATATTTTTTAGTAATTTCAGAACAAGCAATCTATTCTGTTCCAGTTGTAGTTGTGATAACAAATGTAACATCACATAGCAGGAAGGGGTGTGCTTGGGCAAATTTCTTTGTAACGACCTAGGGTTCATCTGGTGGTACCTTGTGAGATTGACCTCTGTCCCAATTGGCTGTGGTACCTATTTTCAATGTGCTTTATATTTTTTCATAAGGGACTAAATTTTTTTGGCAGATAAGAGGGAACTGTTATATTGAATACTTTTGTGCAAAGAAATTTTGATCACAAACTCATAATGTCTTTTAATAAATTTTAGGTTTTCATTTGTTTTAAGTCTTTAATGTGGTCTTCTCTGTGTTGTTCAAACCTTAAGATTTCATTGGAATCAACAACAACGATAGATATGGAGGACATGGATACCGAAGAAAGTGCTCCAGACCCACATGTTGCTCTGCGCAAGCAACTGGATGTTCTTGTCAAGGATAGTCAGGTATTACACTCTCTTCAATTTTTAACACTGTCTGCTTAAAGATGTTTTTTTAAATGCCCTCTTGTGACTGAATGAATATAGTATTTTTACTTGTTTACATTTTTGTACAATATTTGATAAGAAAAAGAACTGAACTTGTGCCAATAAGGGCACTGCTATGAGGTGTTTGTGTGGGAGGTGAATAATTTTTTCACTTGTGAATTTAAACATTGGCTTACTTCTTGACATCATTAGAGCCTTGACTTCGTTGACCAATGATGAAACAGCAATGACTTTTTTTTAACAAGTACCCACTTTCATCTAGATTATTATTTACCTAGACTGTTGTACTCTATAATACCTTACATTTGTGGTCAAAACTGTTCAATAAATGTTTGTCAAGTGTCTATTAAAAATATATTGTAGATTTTGCACCTACTTCAGGGCAATTTTTCTTAGTTTGTGCAGTGCTAAAGATACATAGATATATATAGATTAAGGTTAACTTGAATATGTGACCATTTACTTCAGAAAAATGATACCTTCTTGAAAGAAATTGAGCAGCTAAAAGAACAGTATGTGATAAAGTTCCAGGAAGTGAGTGGGAAAATAGATAAATGTAAGTGCACTGCTTCTGTCTTACTGCATGGTTACCATTTCATTTTGTTGAATCTTATCATAATTTAAATTTAACCATGAAAAGCAACTTCGATGTCATCGAATATGATTAGAAATATCCAGTTTTTTTCCCAATTATAGGGATTACAGTGAGTAATTACACTCCAACTTGAATACAATTTAAACCATAGCCAGTTGATAATTTACCCTGACTTACTATCTGTGTTGGAAAAAACAGTGTTTCTTTTAAAATGAAATCTTGAAAAATGGGCCATGACAATGGTGCATACCACTGAAGTCTGAATATACAATATAGGTGCTGCACAAAAATAACCAGAAATTACTTTTTTTGTATTTGCAATTATTGTTGTATTGCTTTGGAAAGATAATTGATTTGAAAGAAAATATGACAATGCAACCTTCCTTTAGTTAATATACTGATAACATTTTGACCTGTGTCTCCATCTCACTTTCTGAGTATGCTTTACAAGAACAGAATTAAATCAGAATCTAGTATATTTATTCTTATGTAAACTGTAAACATTAGCTATGACATAAGCAAGACATTTATGACTTTTTTTATAAACTTGGTACAAATCCTGAAATCTGGTGGTAATCTGCTATGATTACTCATACATTTGACACTGTTTTTCTGTACTTAAAGTAAATTTTCATTATTAAGTTGATGCTTTTGTATTGTGGAGTATAATTGTCATAGCTTGTTTGTTTTGTAGATCAACAGGAAGCCCAAAAGGTACAAAACTCTTCACAACTCAATGAAAATGAAAAGGTGGGTTATGATACTTTAATGACTATTTCATGTTAATGCATTGAATCCTGAACCTTAAAAAAGTGTCACTTGTGGTTGTTACCCTTAAGAGTAAACAAAGATAACCTGTATCTTTATCAAGATGGTCATGAAGCAACAACAGTTTGAGTGCAGTCAGGCAAAAACATGGAAAAAGACTCTTAACATGGGACACTTCAATCTGAAAGTTTTGGGCATAAACAGTAAAAATTAGTCTGAGGGACTAAGTTTTGATTTTGAAAAAGAGTGTTCTTAATTAGTTAAATAGAAAATGGTCGCATCTGTTCTTACTTGTGAAAACTATTTTACCCCAGATTACCTGTGATGGTAGTAATTGTACTGTTTTTCATTTGAGCTACAATGTAGGTGAAGTATTAGTGCAACATGTACTTGTCTTGAAAAGCCAGAGTGTAATTCTCCATATCAAACAATATACGTTTATGTAGTCATTGAAACAAAGAAAGTATATTCTTTAAGTATCCAAGAATTTAAAACCAAGGAGTGAATCTCTTCCCCCCCCCCTTTCTATTTTTATTGATTTGTTTTAATTTCCAGAAACAAAGGATAGAACACATCAAGCAAGAGATAGAAAAAATTCAACAGGAATTAAGCAAGATGGGGGAAGAATTGTCAATCACCAAAAGACTGGTATTTCCTGATACTTATTGACTTCTATTAAAATAAGTTGTCATTCAGATTGGACATTACAGGTTTTTACAATCAGGACCTTTCTATAATAGTTTATTTTGGAAGCTAACCTACATACTATGTACTGAAAAAAAGATGATCTAGTAATTTACACTTGTCACAGCTAACCTTTTTCCAATACCATTGTATTAAATAAATATGTAGCTCTTTAAATAATTTTTATTGTCATTTGCCAGTTCAAGGATCATGATCAGTCTAAGATGTGTTGCCCTATAGACTTGTGTTTGACACATTTTTCATGACTCATTTTTTTTTTACAGCAGAGTACAATGTGGCTGCAAATATACAAAAACTAACATCAAAATTTACCTTCAAAAAATAAATAACAAAATGAAACAGAAATCTGCCATCAAAATGTTTCAAACCTGCATGTTCTTGGGGCAATGAGCTACCAGCTGTACCAGGAAAATCAAGTGTGAATTGCTTCGTTATTTTACACATGTATGCAGCCAAACACCAAATTGAATGTGCAATGTTGTCTAACACATTATGTCATTACCTTGAATATGTTTTATAGATTTAGTTTATATAGCATAAAGTATGATGAATATGTTAGGACATGTACTGATTTGTTGCTCTTTTACTATTTAACTTCCTTTTGGTTTCCAGGGCTTCATTGAATGCCTCTGCACTCATCTGAAGAAGTTATCTGAAATAGTAAAGACTAATTTTGATGAGATTGCTGAGTGGAGACATTTACAGCAGAGATCCCTGTGTGGTTTTAAGTCTCCACAGTCACTTGACAAACTACAAGAAATGTATGATGGTGTTATTTATGTTTTGTGATACTTAATGCTAATTTAGTGTAGGAGTTCATGTTTTTCAGACTTCATTCTTATTCCAGCTCATTTTGTGCACAGCTGTTGGCATTAGCTCATTAGGAAACTTTGCCCTCTCTAATCTTTTACATTGTATGTCTTAAGCCATTATTTTACAAAAACTTTATTTACATTGATTATTTCATAAGCCTCATATTGTCATAATCCCAGCACACAACAATTTTACTGTCAACCAGTTCAATAAGTTACTCTTATCTTTTCCCATCTGGTTAACAAGTCATCATTTATCTTTTTAAAGTTTCACGCTTGGTACCTAATAAAGCATTTTTCTGTTTTTGCATTAACTTCAGCTTTCTTGTAAAAATATCTTTTTATGAATGTGTTATTTCATTAAGAGCAAAATGAAGTTAAGGAAGACCCACCACAAAATACATAATGTATTATTTGTAATTTCTGTTCAGTGTTTTGAATGATTTTGAAATAGTAAAGAGTGTATAGATATTAGGTAACTTGAATTGAAAAGCTCTTCACTAATTTTCCTTTGATAGTTGTGAAACACTTGCTGAACTTCTGTGGAAATTGTTTCAACAAGCTTCTCAGGTTAGTCTAGAGGACTGTGCATTTTTTGCTCTTTGCTGAAAAGTATTTCCCAGTGATTTATTGGGGACCTGGGGTAAACCAGGCAGCTGGTTGATATGAACTTGCTTAGGATTGCCCAATTGCATCTTAAAGAAGTGTAGAGTACTAATAGTGACCCAGGAGAATGATATGATGTATGCTTTGTCCAATAATTTTCAGCAGAATAAAGGTTAACTCTTCAAAAATATATTATTTATTATATTGAGGATAAGTGCACTAAGCCACATAATTTTAAAGTTCTGATGCCTTGTGTCTAGCTACCTTGCTGCTATTATGTTATACATGTACATGTACAGGTTTTTTTTTTCTTGTAGCTGGACAATCTTTTCCATCAAGCATTTCAGGGGAATGAATTAGAACTGAAGCGAATGGATAATGTTAAAACATCTGCAAGAAACCTCATGAAACTGTTCTTGACCAAGTAAGTCCTCCTGATTGTTCAATCTTTATGTTTAGCATTCTGTCCTTCTTAATTCTGTAAAAATGCACAATTAAATTTCAAGTAAAAGAAGCAGTGATGTGCACTCAGAGGCATATTTAGCGTTCCTCTCCACAACTACCAGAATATGTTTTTTTTTCCTTTGTAGGACATTTATCATAGAGAAACAACCTCCCCAAGTCCTGAAGATTCAAACAAAGTTTGGAGTTGTGGTTCGGTAAGTTGTGGTTCATGAAGTCTTCATGTTTGAGTGTCATACAAGTTTTTGAAGATGTACACTTTAATTTTTGGAGTAAGCACCAGCTAATACAAATTTGTAATGGTTATGTATGTAGGCATCTTCTTGGTGGAAAACTGAATATCCAAACCCATCCACCAGAGGTTACCTGTACACTAATTTCGTAAGTACCAACAAGGTTTTTTGAATTAAACCATCCAAGTTTTTTATATTAGATGTCAGCTTACTTCTTTTTGTATTATGTTTTGAAGTGAAAAGCAAGCACAAGGTCTTAATGTTGGGAATCGCAAGAGGTAAAAACTATTATTGAACTTCGATTATAATTTGTTCTTTACGATTTTGCATTTCATATCATATATAAATCTTCCATTCCTTTACCTTTTTCCCGTGAAAGAGACATCCTTGGAGATAGGGTGGGAAGGTAGGGCACACCTGTCTTACTGCCAGGCCAACGCCTATTTCAAAGTACACCACTGAGATTGACGTATGAGACTTTTAGCAGCTGTGGTTTTCATTTCAGATGTAGTCAGAATTTATGGGTGGTTTATGTTACTTGTTTGTCAGGTCGAAAGTAACGTGAGATGGTTCGAGCAATAATTGCCTTGAATTGGAACAACTCAACTATTAACAACTCTATCTGAAACTTTGGGCTTATTTTAATGTTTACGTGTCAAAAAAACAGCGGTTGTGGTAAAAGGGTATGTACAGCAATCGAGTAAGAGATAAAATATATTATGCAGTTCTGACGCTTTTTTTTTCCTCATGCAGCAGTGTATCATCAAACAACAGTCCTGTTTTGAACAACAAGAAGGTCAGTACACCGTTTGCTGCTCTCTATCGATTGTCAGACAGATTTATTTTTGGTGAAGGTTAAATGAAGACCAAAGGCTTTCTTGTTTTTAGACACTGGAATTCAATCAAGTGACAGGGAAGCTGATTGGTGAATTCAAAAACTTGGTAAGCTTATTACGGAATGTTTCGACGTGTCTCACGAATCAGAGTAACCGTCAGTTGTAGAATCAAACAATTAGTTGGGGATCAAATCATTTGGACTATTCTGTGCTGAGCTTTAGTATAACAGTCGAAATGTCGCAGTCTTCAATGGAAAGAATGTCTCTACAGGTAATAGTGAATCTGGATCGTGAGAAAAATGATCAAAAATTCAGTAACGATTATAATCATGATGAACAAATACATCTATTACATCCTGCAATACCAATCATAATTGGTAACTAAACTGGGCATGGAATCTCATGGCAAATTAATATGAATAGAGTGCGAAAGGGAAAAAGTAAAAAAAAAACAACAACAACAACGAAACTCGGTTGGTTCTGAAAAATGTATTTCGTGATAAATTCATAGGATTCTTTTATTCTTAACGATAGTTGTTACTGTCCGAACTTGTCGCCTTAATGAACTGTCGCGTACTGAGATCGTTAAACATAATAAGATATTGTTTAAAACTTAATATCACAGAAAAAGAAGCCCTCTCTGTGGTTGTTGTTTTTTTTTTTGATACGCCGGAAATTATTGTCGCAACTTGCCAAGATCTTTGTTTCGTATGTTTGGAGTGATTGTTATGCAGATGTATGATATTGGTTATATTTTTATGTTACTTATTCATTTACGGTCTGCAAACAGTTTTTATATGGTGTCTTTTAGTCCTTGGCCAAAGCCACAAGACAGGGCGGTAAGAACAAAGAAGTAGTGACAGAGGAGAAGTCAGCATTACTCTTCTCCACGCAGATCAACCTCGGAAAGGAAATATTCAATATAACGGTAGGTGGAGCTGAGAAAGGGAGGGTAGGGGTTAGAAAACGACCTAGTTTGCACTTTTTTCCCTGCACCATTAAACACAGTGAAACCAGACAACAATGCAGATCAAGAGATACGGCCACCCTTACAGACGACCCTAGCTACTACTCGTTCCTTTGTCGTAATTTACGAGCCTCTCTACCTCACAACCATTTCACTTCCTTTTGATTTGTGATTGCTGTCCGGACACACTAAAAAGCGTTTAGAATATTTCAGTTGAAGTTGGTTGCTTAGATACCATCCATTGCCTTTTCATCATGATCTACTTGGACAGAGAAGTCCTACAAATGTGATCAGAGCACTTTGCCCCATTGGTTAGTACAGCTTACTTAATGCTTTCATTGTTTTGTGGTCCAAAGGTGATTTCGGTTCCTGTGGTTGTGACAGTTCATGGCAATCAACAGTGTGATGCTGAAGCAACTGTTTTCTGGGACAACGCATTCGCCGACAAGGTCAGTTATCTATTTAGTTCAGAAGGGATAAAAAAAAGATGAATAAGTGAGAAATTCTGCAGTGGTCACAGATCTAACCAAAGGTCAGTGCGCGTCTTAGTCCGTTGCGTAGGATTGGTATGGGCAGATGAAACTCGCAAAGGTAAACCTAATTAAAAAAAGGATAATGCCGGTACGAAATATTCATTACACATTCCGTAGATCGCTTGTAACCATAGTTACTTAGGGCCCCCCACGAAAATTAGTGTCTGTGTGATTGATAATGCTGACAACTTCTTGGCGAAGAATCTAATGAGCAAATGATTTTATTAGGTGTTATTTAAATCCTGTTCATAATAAAACTGGATGAACTACGAATAATTGTTTTTTCATAGGAAAGGAAACTTTTTGATGTTCCCGATCAAGTTGAATGGCCCCGCTTTGCAGAAGCTCTGAACAAAAGATGGGCTCTCAACAATCAAATCCAACTTAGTCCTGAAAGCTTGACCTTCTTGGGGAAAAAGATTTTTCCAGGTTAACACTTTTTCCTAGATGTTTTCAAGTTTAGTTTCCTACTTCTTTTCATCCAGAGAATTTCCTTTGTTGATATGTAGAAAACGGGCTGTGAACCTGACCTTTACAGTTTTTAAGATTATCGACCTTTAAATTCTGTTGTTATTTAAAGGCAAAATGGAGGGAGGTATGGACAATGCCATGGTTACAAGACAGCTCTTCAACAGGGTACATATATTCAATATTTTACAGTTAAATTCGGCAAGATCTATAGTATATGTTATCATAAAATGTTTGTTTTGAATTGTTGAACTTATTAGCCATAAGAATAGATAAATAAATAGATGTTCTGTTTTCTTGTGTTAATTTTTAACTCAATGCCTCCTGTACATCAGGATCATATGAACGGCCGCTCATTCTCGTTTTGGAAATGGTTTTACGGAGCCTTAGATGTGGTGTCAAGACGGCTGCTGGACGAATGGAGGGACGGGTATGTCAGTCACATTCCCTTTCTAGTTTGCATTTGAAGATAGGCGCAAGAGTTCTGTTTAAGTACAACCACAACCGTGATTTTTGAAAAACCACTTTTTCTCGAATTATTTATTATTACTAATCTGTACAAGAAAACGACCTTTGAACATTATAATAGTAGAACTGTGCGGGAGAGCTGAATCACTGAGTGGGATGCCTGTTGAACATTGTGGTTAGGGGACCAATGGAACTAGCTAAATATTTGCTCTGTTGGACTTTTGAGGAAAATGTTAGCATGGATTCAAATGTAAATGTGAACAAATTAAACAAAGGAAGACTACAGCAATGAACTTTACTGATTTTTGTTACAGACGCGTGGCTGGTTTTATCAGCAAGAATGATGCGCATGACATTTTAAGAGGCTGTAATTCTGGCACGTTCCTGCTGAGGTTCAGTGAGACAGAGATTGGTGGAATTAGTGTCGCCTATGTTAATACCTTTGACGGTGGTAAGAAAGCCAGCTACTATATACAAAGTAAATGGGTACTTAAAGGACATAGCTGAAAACTGCGGTTTCAGACATTTCATGAAGCTTGTGTGGGAGAGCTGTTTATTTTTAAACATGGTCAATTTCCTTTATCCTCACTCTCCGAGTGATTTATATGAGACATAAAAATGCACCAGTTATGAAGTGATTTTTGGAAGGGACAGGTTTTTAATTTCGGAGGTCGAGACTTTATCTGTAACCTTTCAGCGTCGTACATAAGGAGTAATTCAGTGGAAAAAACATATTTCGGTATACCTCAGAACAGACGGATTGGGGAGTTTTTCTTTTGACTAATAAGGTATATTCCACAAGTCAAGACTATACAATCTCTTACACGAGTTTAAGTCATGTAGAGATTTACAGGTGTCTTAATATTTAAAATCAATTTCTTTTTTAGGAAATAATTTCTCGAGTGTTCATACCATCCGTATTATCGGTATGCGGCAAATTTAAGGAAAGTGTGGAAATTCAGTACTTCTTGGAGAGGGAAGATACCATAATAATTCCTTTACGGGAGAAAAATTGTAAAATAAACCTCATAGGTGTACCTCTCTGTTGTATGGTGTAGGTCCTTGTGAAATTTTCGATGTGGCTCCATGGACGAACGCGCATTTGCAAATGCGAAAATTCTCTGACCGACTAAAAGACTTGGGAGAACTTGTTCAGCTTTACCCTAACATAGCTAAAGATGACGCTTTTGGTCCGTATTATACCAATGACGGTAAGCAGGACTATAACTCAACTGTATCATCTACCTGAAATGATATGCAAATACCTATGGAGTAGTTGTGTCTTAAACTGCAGTGACGTTTCTTTTACTAACTATCTTATTCAGCCGTTTAACCATATGATGTTCATATATCATTTTAACAAGTATCGATAGTTTATTTGCTATTTCGGTTGGTGCCGTTGCCAAAAGACTGAATATTCCCCGACAAATCTGAACAGTTCTCATTCCGTAACACAAGACGTGAAGCCCGGCAACAGACTACAGCTTCTGTACCACCTATAGAAACCCCAAACATTTAAATAGTCATTGCTATTTAATGAAAGGAATTCACTTCCACAAGTACCCGTAAATCCATCTGAAGACAATAACTTTCGTTTTCAATAAACGAACGCAATCGAACAGCAGTTGATGAAATCATGAGAAATTTCAACTGAGTCCCCTTTTTTACTTTGCGTTGTTTTTTAGAAAACCAAGATACTGATAATAATGATTATCAGCAAACTGTACTGGCGGTCAGGCTGGCAGGGTGAGTATTCTAGTGGTATAGAATGGTTGAAATAATTACACTTCCACGCCAAGTCACTATATTTAAGTTATCTTTTTATTATTTTCGTTTAACGATGACGTCAGTACCTCCAGTTATCCAAGAAACAACTATAGACAAAACTAACGTTGTCACACGATCATACAAGATGCAATAATCAGTGTTTTTTCAGGGCCGACCTGAATGTGATCCACGCCCTCTTTTGACTTTTATGCACGAACTAAATGACTTCTTTTGAGTCGATCTTGACAGTTTCAAAATACTGCTGATATAAAGATCAGATTAGAAACTGCTAAGCGCCTTAAATATCTGTGGGTTTTTTATCTTCACTTAGGAGACAGGGCGGCAGGAGTCCTATGTACCCGGCTGGAAGGGACTCTTCCATGGTAAGCGTCTTTTGATGTATTTCAGCTGGTTACGTTGTATTTTGTAGCTTCATTAAAGAGCGAAATGATGAAACTTTTACTCGTCTAACTACAGTTTAAACCATTCTAGAGTTAAGTGATAAGATACATATAATAGCGATTGGCTTTGTAGAAGACTGCATGCTGTTTAAACGTCTTGTTTCTGTTACTGCTTTCGGATGCCTCCGCTGTATGTACAAGGGTCTATGTTACTGAAAATGCTAAGTAACTTTAATTTTCACAACTGCCTTCATTGTCTAATTGCCGTAGTAATTTCTTTGGTCGTTGCCTAGGAAACTCCGCCATCAAGTTCGTATCCATTTCATGGCTTTCCAGATATGTCATTGTACCCAGGTTCCCCTGCCTCCCCGCCCTCGCCCCAGTCTGTCGCCAGCTCTACCGTTCTGGATGGAACAGAACTCGGTTTAGGTAACCAGGAAATTGTCGGGGACTACGGACAGTTGGCGCCTGAGCTGGCATTGAGCAATGTGTTCCTGAGCGGCCTTCAGACTGGTGGACCTTCTAGTTATATGGCGGCCATGGCAGCCGCGATGGGTGAGGATTTTGCTGATCTCTCAATTTTCAATGACATTAATCCTGCGCAGCCGCAGTAGGGGCTAGTTACGAACCTTGGAGACAGTCGAGGGAAGGATTCGTGAAAAATTGACGTATGTTGAAATCGTACAGGATGGGTCCACTCTTGTAGTCCAGGGGGATGGAATATAAAGGTTTTCGTATCCTTGCTCAGAAGACCCACCCTGAAACAAAATGAGAGAAGTGAACGTAATTCTCTACAGAATCGAAGCTCTTTTCCCAGGCTTAAGAGGGACCAAAAGTTTTGTCTTTCATTACGTCAATTTTCTGACAGTTCAGTTTTAATCGGGAGTTAGTCGGTGCAGGATTTAACCTGTGTTGACAATTTAGCTAAATGTAGATGTGGTAAACAGTTTCAGTTTTTCAAAGCACTATGCTCTTGATCCATATGCATTGTCCTAGTTTGTCCCAGCAGGTGGGGCACTATAAAGCATATGCTAAAACCTGGCACTCGCCGGAGTTAACCTCAGGGAATAGTTAAGAGGGCTGAACTGTCATCCATTTGGCCAAACTCGAGAATCGTACTTAAGATACGTATTTTTTGTCGATGCCGATCAAACAAAACTGAAGTAGGTAAAAGGCATGGCACGCACGACTCACAAAATCTCTTTTCTTTGCGTAGAGTGTTGTATTGTATTATTCAAAGAAGCCGCTCACTGTGTGGTTTGTTCTTCGTACTGGAAAAATTGCCACAATGTGCTCTAAAAGTGTCCATGGCCTTTGGGTATTTATTGAACGTTATTGCGGGCTTTATTTTACTCGCCGTTATTTGTTTTAATTTTTATATACCGCCTTGTTTTTTTTAAAGGATTACAACGAATGTGAGATAAAGCGGTCGTAATGTTTTCTGATTTTAAGACGGTTGTCCGGGCTGAAACTAAGGAATAGAAATACTTTTTATGACAAAAAGGTTTTAAATTATTTGCACTTTTAACCGTCAACTGTTTATTTGCATATTATGTGGTGTGCTGGATTTAATTCCTCTTGTAGCCAAAATAAGTGTTTGTCACTGAACTGAAGTCCTTCGTAATCATAGGAGATTGACACGTTCATTTCGCCACAGAATATATTATAGGTATACAATATTGAACAAATAATAAGGCATTTACATTAGCTACCTTTATCTTTTCAAGATTAAGTGGTAAGGTAACTTAATATATTGGTAAGACGTAAAGGAATTATTAGTTATCGGAGTAGATAAATTTTAAGCCGATCCGCAGCAAAGTGCATTGCCGTTCTCCAAGGTTCGTAAACTATACCTTAACTCTTGCATAATATGTCAGTTTGGTGTGTGTAGATGTTAATTCCTATTTTGGGACTTTTACTACACGCAAGTTATATGGTTATTTTGATTTTATGGTTTTGTTATCTTCTATGTTTCACGATGGATTAACTTACGTTACTAAACTGGCGGAATTCCTTAGGGTGTAGTACAGTAGTAGTTGAAATCTATGGTTTTACGACTTTTATTTTGTTTAGAGGGGAAAAACAGCTCTGAGTTTAAACTTTATTGAACTGTTAGCATGAACGTGTGGTGCTGGCCTTACTCATAATATGGCCAAGCCTGTAAAAAATTTTCCTCTTAAAGTGATTGACAGACGTTAAGCTGAAACTTTGCCATGAAGAACAAAGGTTCAAACGTTTCTTCTGAAACGTTTTTTTGTATTTAAGTGGTTGTCACTGCTAAGAGAATTCGCAGTAATCTCCTTTTGTAATCTGTTTAAATGACCCATGGAGAATGCTCATTGCTTTAGGTGTTTAGAATTTATGTAATATTGAAAATTCTAGAGGATCGTAGTATTTGTAAACAAAGTCAGCAGTCAACTATTAAATATTAAAATTTGAATTTTAGTTGTAGTACTCTCTCGAGGGGAAAAAACAAATGCATGCAATTGGGAAAGGCTTAAACCAAAGGCAAAATTTGACAGCGAAAGTGATCTGCCTGAGTGAGTTTTTGCTGATGCATTAATGATGTTGTTTTTGCCTCTTTTACCTGCGGAACTTGATGTTCGTGCAAAACGTGTTTCCAAACTGACCTCTCAAGTACAGTTCCGCATTTGAAAGATTTTACAGGTACAATTTTAAGTCAATGCTTATTTTGTGGGAATTTTTGTGGGAAAAATTCTGCAAGAATGGGGAGTGGGAACAGGAAATTAAAATTATTACGTGTGGAATCTATTTATTTCCAGCGGTGATTATAGATTTTCAAGCTTTATGTAGTTTTCTGGGGCAAATTTAAAGGAAAGAGATAAATTGGTGATAATGGGAAAAGTTACCTTTCCTTGTTTCATCTCACTGCCTGAAGCTAACGTCTTAAGTTTCATTAAAATAGATTTTACGTTGGGGACAAGACTGAAACACCAAGAGTATCACAAGAAGTTGAAGGGGAAGAAACTCATGCGGCCGATTCACCAAAGCTCATGAAATAGCTACATCGGGGGCTACCAATATTTATACAGTTTATCACTTGAAATTATGATTTTTTTTTTCGGCACCTAAGAGTTATTGTCATTCGTACATGACCACTACGGTGTAAAACTACAGCAAGTTCCCTAACAGGTGCGGTCATGTTTTATTGAAACCTATGTATAGCGCAAAAGACATCGTGATCTTCCTGAAAGAGGACAAGCAAGGAAAACCAGTTGAATTCATGCAACATGGCACGTAGTCAAAGACTAGTGTGATCTAACATATGCTACCGCTCTTACAGCATTATCCTCATGTACGTTATGCATACCTATTTATATCCTTTTCATAATATCCCTGATGTAAAACTCAGGACCCCCGGAAGGCACCCCAAACTTTGTTCCGTAATTTTCTTCCTCGTGGCTGCACTATTGCAACAGACAACTCATCGTTGTCTGTTGGAAATAGAAAAGGCGAATTTCGGGGTTAACTCCATGGGGAACATTATAATTTGACATGTCTTCGAAAATAAATTCTTTGTTAGTATTGATAGTTTGCCTATCCGTGAACGAAGAAAACAATTGGGATATGATATCCCCACATGTTTTTCCATGCTGGTATGCTCGAAATAATTGTTCGCGTTGTCGTGTGGTCGATATTTCGGACCACCTCCTGCTGTCTTTTTTATGATGACTAGTACATGAACTACTTTGTGGCAGTTGTTTGACTGTGCAATGTGAGTCATCACAGTGGTCTGCAGGGACATGGCTATCAGATAGTGTGCTCCTGAGGTCCCCTGAACTAATTCCAAGGGAGTGGATTGGGCCACAAAGCCGTAGCGTGGGTGTGTGTTTCTGTGGTTTTCCTGAGTAGCACTGGGTTATTTTTTTAACTTAGCTAAGTTTCTATTCGAATTTTACGCAGATAGGAGTTTACTCTTTTTGGGAGCGCTTTTTGTTCTAACCATTGTAGCTTAATGTGTAGGATGTCAATTTAGTCCATCGTCTGTTTGGTCATTGTCAGCAGGAGGCCGCTGCTTACAACAGTCGGAGAGGTGAAGGAAGTTTTAGATTATTGTAACTATAGGAACCAAGTCCAACTATTCATACCGCTAATCTGACTCGCAGTTCTTAATTCATCCGCGTTAGGTGTGAGCAAGAAGAACAGCTTATCGGTTCGAACATTTACAGTAACAGAATCTACCATAGTTCCTTCCAGCAAACTCAGATTCTTTGCCCACATTTCGGTACCATTCTTTCATCGAAAAGATAACGATAGGAGATTACATGGTTTTTAAGACTTCTGGGGCGAGTAATAGTTAACACGCTGTACCCTGACTTGCGTTCTCGTGCTATTCTTGCGTTATTACATGTTTTCCCGTGTAGGATTACAATGTATTCAAAATGCAAAACATGTCAACTAATCAAAATTTATCAAAATGAAAGCTCTAAAACGATTATGGTCGTTTTGTTCGAGACTACACCAAGAGTAAAGCTTGTTCATGGAAAATTTTCAGTACAGTTTACTGCTTTCTATTACGCTAGTGTTAATTCAATCTAAGCTTATTTCATTTTGGATCAAATGCTTTGTGATAATGTAGTAAATGATATTCATCTTGGTACATTTGAACAAACTCAGCTCAGAGAACTGCAAAATAAAATGTTCAGTAAAGATCGTCATAATCTGGTTCTAGTTTTTCATTTTTATAGGCTTCATCTTCTACTGGACTATACTCTGATTGTGTACCACTCCCTTTGGACCACTCAAAACAGTTGAAAAATTCCATGTTGTTCAAAAGTATGAATAAACTCAAGTCTACTATGCTGATTACTCCAAATATGAGGAAAGAGGTGGTAGCACCAGCGTAAGTGATTAATAATCCACCGAGCACTCCTCCACCACCATTACCCAGACCCCAGTGCACACCACCAAGAATTCCCTGCATTGTTGCAGGCGCCCCGGGAATGAGTCCCACGAAGACGACGGCCGCTGACCATACGGCTGCTGTGGACAAGCCGTGAAGGATCTCAAAAGGTAGTACCACCCAGCTGTTTGTTATAAGGGCATAGCCAAAAAATCTGATTATATAGCATGAAAGTCCAACGTACAAAACCCGGTGATGCCCTAGCCATTTGATGAACGTACCAGAAAAACTGTAAACTGCCACCTCAGAAATACAGTGGATGGCAGTGATGGTACTGAACAAGAACTGTGTACCGCCTAAATCTTGCAAATGCCAAAACAAGAAAGTTTCTATAAAGCCCAGTGCACTTCCACAGAACAGAATTGTGAAGATGAAGTATATATATTGACAGTCACACAACAATGCAAGCCCTTGCCAGATGCTACTTTCGTGTAACTCTTTTTCGTCAAACTCAAACAAAGCACCAATCAAGACAGCCACGCCCATTAGACACGCAAAAGCGTAAAAGCATGGCAGGTAATCTATACTCAAAGGATTGTTACAGTTACTCAGTTCCTCAACTGTGCTTAGACTTGATCCAACAATAAAGGCTGCTAGTCCCCAGCCAAACGCTCCCCATAAACGCTGCTTGCCGTAGTCCTCTGGCCTGTTACCTTACGAAGGAAAACATACAATCATAATAACGGTCACGATCACGATCAATCACGATCACTACTACTACTACTATGACTACTACTACTACCACTAGTACCACCACTATTACATATACATGTTATCAGTAGTTTTGTGATATCAATAACGTATTTCATTGCTTTACCCAAAAAATCTACTTAGAAGTAAAATAAGGTATCACAACAAAGTTTACGTATGTTTCCAAAAGAAATAATCAAGAAAATTTTTGAATATCGACAACTTCAATATACTCACCAAGCTTCTGCAGTGTGGCAGTGTCAGCTAAGGTAATAGCTGGAGCAGCAATCAGTGTACCAGTAGCTGTGATAACAAACAGGATGGTAAACAAGTCATGATCATGTGGATTTAGCCACTCATGTGCCTCCTGTGTCGACTCATAGTCCGCCACTGTGTCCAGAGGCCATGGATACTCCCCAGCCATGTTCAGGGAGTCGAAAACTCTTTCCATCCATCCGCTGTAAAATTGAATGAAAACCCCGTCCTCGTTGATACTACTTGAATTCATGAAAAGTGTTAAGATATCTGGTCTGGACATCAGTGCGCTTTTATCCAAGCTGGCTCGGCGTAACCTTTGTTCATCACTGCCCAATTTGAAGCACTGTCCTATTGTGATTAGACGTTTGTTATTGCTCCCTCTTTGATTATCGTTGAGTGACGCATGAAGAAATCTTCCTTTATAAACACTTCGCTTACGAACCATTGACTTGTTCACTATCGGGGGGCTACTTGTATGGAGTGTTGATCTGTCTAAAAATCGATGTATCTGTTTGATTCCTCTTTTAGAAACCAAAGTACTGTCGGTTTTTTCCATCAAATCGTACAAAATGTTTACATGATAATTTACCTGAAGCACTTTGTTTACTTTGTTTTGAAGTGTATACTTTAATGGTTGACCTGCGTTTCGCTTCGAAGGATGTTTTGCCCTCTCTTTTCTTACTATCTCAAACCAATGATTACTAGAATTTCCAGAGTTTGCTGAAAGAGGTATGGAGGGTTTATGCGTGGAATGTTTATGATGAGTTGTGTTATTCTTCTGTGAGATCGTTCTGTTTTTCATTTCTTTCATAATTTCTTGGATGATTGTTAAGGTAGCGTTATCATTGCAAACGCCCAAATGAAAAACAGGAGATACGAGAGACAAGGAATAGTTCGATACCAACCATGCAACTAGTGACACCACAAAGATCACTTTGCTTTTCTTGTATGTATCTGCGATGACTCCCCACATAGGCGTTCCGAAAAGCTGAATCAATGGTCTGATTCCGATCAGTATTCCTGTTTCATGGGCGGAAAGCCATAGCTGTTTATAAAACACTGCGAGATAAGGAAATAAAGAGCCCACAGCCGAAAAGAAAAAGAAGTAAAAACTTTTGTAAATAATGAGGCTTCTGTTAATATTTTGACAACATCTTAAACAGCCTTTCTCTTTGTTTTCAGACGGTCCATTTGTTTTCTCTCCTCTAATGCTTTCATGATCATCAGACCGCTCTTTATCTGGTATCCCTGTCAAATCACGGCTCTTTTTGGCGGCGTCTTCTGTGTTACGGAGTATGAGAGCCAATCCGTACAACTCTTCCTCGCTCTCTATTTCAATTGCTGTACTTTCCCTTTTAATTTTTTGATCTTCTGAAATCGTTTCTTCTGTACTCCTCTCCTCCTCTTGTTTAAACTGCTGCTCCAATCTTACTTTCCCGATCATCATTTTACAGCTGCTCAAAGACAAAGTCAAACAACCTGTTCATTTTTCTCACTTCACAGGTACCAGCTGAAAGCGTCACTTCACTTTGTTACGAAGAAACACTCCGCTCTGCCCGTAATTGACATTTATTCAGCAATTGTTTGGAAACTTAAGCGTCAGTTGATTTCTTGTAAACAAACAAAAGAAAAATTCAACTGTAACGCTCCGAGTTTGTTCCCCTTTTATTTCCGTTTTTTTTTAGTTTTTATTTTATCGTTCCCTTTGGCTTATTTTTGAAATTTTCATTTGTTTCACGGTTACTAAGGGTCCACTGAAATGACATGAATTAAACCAAAACTAACCCTGTAAGAGCACAGGTGAATTTAAAAGACAGTGCTTCAGTTGCTCAATGATTATGCAAAACAACGATGAACATTTCATCGACCTGAAGTATAGGTGTCATTTGGTTTTTAGCGTGTTCAAGCGACCTTAAAGCGAAAGCAAAGTGAAACTATCCGCGAGAGAATGAGAGCGAACAATATTTTCCCCATTTCTGATGCGTAATTCACACTCCGGCGTAGAAGACCGAAGAAAAAATGATGACTTTCCCCCATGTTAAAAGTTTAATTGCTCTTTAACAAAGCATTACCATGTTAAAAGTAAATGTGCTGTTACTGTCTACTCTCCGAGTCATGTGATAGATAGAGCTGGACTGTTGCTTTACAATAAGATTGGCGTCCTTTCGCAAATCACATTTCTTCCACTGCCAAACTTAGTTATTGATTACTAGGGAGACAGCTTTACTTGACTTTAAACCATTTACATTTTGGCACTGGCTCACAAGAGGGAACTTGCTTTTTCAGATAGATTAGATATTTGTCGAGAGCGTCGTATAACTGGACAAATGTACTGCTCTAGTTGATATGGAATGATAAGAAAGGTAACTGATGTTGGCGTGATCAGAGCAGTCTAAAAAACTGACGCTTTTTCTAAGTCCGTCTTTTCTTTAAAACAAACAATTTTCTTTTTTGAGTTTCTTCAACTGAGTTTACGATGTAAACTGGCCACCGTAAAGAGTTTCTAGAGCTGACGTTTCGAGCATTGGCCGTTCCCCAGGGCGAATGGTAAAGGGCAAATGTTCGAAATGTTAGCTTTTGCAGTGGCCAATTTACATTATCAACTCAGTTGATAGAACCAAACTATCTTGATATACCCCCACCAATGTATAAACTCTTTGAATGGTAAAATGCCGCAAAAAAATAATTAATCTATTTATGATAAAGTTCCGATAAAAAGCGAGCTGAAATTTGTTGAAAGGGCGTATTTTATCACAGTACAAAAAACGGAGCTGAGCTGAAGCTGTCACACCATTTGCCAATTTGTACCTTGTCCGTCCGTTTTCCGGACTTCTCTCTAACTTTTTTTCGTTAATTGAAAATGAAATTTCGCGAGCTGGCAAGTAGGAACAGAGGAACCAAACAAAAGTTTTTAAACATGCTAGGCGCCGTAATTGACGTTATTATAACGTGAGCAGAGACGAAAATCACCAAAGAGAAAACGAAATCGACAGTCCGAGTTTTAATGGTTTTGACGCTCAGTTTGATTGTAAGCTTGCGTACGGTAATGAAACTCAATCACAGCTAACATTCGTATGATATATATAGTCTAGTGTTCAAAAACAAAACAGAACAAAACACTCATGATGAAAAATATAACCAAACCGGCATAACTTAGAAATCATGATGGTGTCTGAGCGATTGCGATCATGCCTTCATCCATTGCGGCTCCGGTCATTGCAGCGAAACAAGCCTCAGAAATTACACTGTCCGCCCTTCGAGTGAAAACTAAAAGCTTGCTCAGCTTGCTCTGATATCCTTCCCGATGCGTTGGGTGGAAGTCCACATCAGTCACAGCTAATGGTTGTATGTTAAGATCAATTATGGCATAAGCATGATAAAATGGCGTTTTTTATTCCTGAATTTTCATCCCTTTATCTGTGGAACTTATGTTAAGCGGTCAACCTGCATTTAGGGGTCACCTTGCCGTTTTTCGCTTTATATAGGTTTGACTGTATCGCAGATCGTGAACTTTGATGGTTTGACATTTTTGACAGCTTTGGTCCTATTCAAACAATCGCATTGTTGAACAATTTTGACGAGGAAGAACCTGGGAACCTGGCACTCAAGAAGTAGGGAGAAACACTCGACGACGTCCTATGTTTCCTTCTTCAAGCTCTATCCACTAGCTGTGTGCTTTGCAACAGGACAGAGCACAGTCACGGCTTCTTTATTTGTTGAATAAAAACGATCAACTCTCTTCAAACTTCAAATGATAATAAGAGGTCTACTTACCAAACAAGGTTAAATTGCATGCAGTTCAATTATCAAAACAGATTTCCAATGCATCAGAAAAATCAATTACTGGATTGGTTGGTCATCATTGTTTTATGACGTCATGATAGCGATCGCTATGTGATTATGACGCGTAAATTGAACCACGCAGCCCCCGTAATTTTCCTTCAGATAAAGTTTTCTCAGTCTATTCTTAAACAGATTACTGCTAAGAGGTATTGAGGTATGCATATGTAAGGTAAGAAGCGAGTTGCCAGTTAACAGATTCTTGCGTTTGCGCAAAAAAGAGGTTATTGAGTTATTTCCCAGCGATAAATGGCTAACTTTGTAATATTTAAAGATCATTACACGATCATGATTCTGCAATAAACCTCACACAAGGACATAGCCCAGTTGTATAAAGGGCGTATAACGCTATGCAACGGATAAATCGCTATGCGGCTGATAAGTGATAGCTAAACGTTTAGCGTTATCCACCTGGTAGAGTTTTATCCAGTGGATAGCGTTATCCAATCTTTTAACAACCGGGCCACAAGTTTATCGGTATATTTTAAAACATATTTCGTAGTTATTTTAAACGAAAACTTACGGTTCCATCATATCAACATCGACTAACATGATTGGTTGATCTCTCTCCAAAATCGTGGATTTGGACGTCGAAATAAGCTTTCGCCATTATTTTGGTTCTAGCGACTTGCAGAGTTTGACCCCCCGGCGATCCCATAAATCTTTGCGCCAAAAGAAGGGTCCGATTACTGAGAACTCATTTACTACTTTAAGGCTTGGTTAAACAGTTTGTTTGAGACGCTTATCTAAACTTTCTCGGGCGGCGCGGCGCAATGCGAACAAGGGCGAAAGTCAAAAGAGCAGACGTAAAATTACGCTTCTCTGGCTCGTTTCTTTCTTAATCTGCGCTTTCCCAGTCGTACTTTTACACCTGTATATCTGTTACCATCGAGGGGGTCGTTATTTCACTTTTCCAGGCGGATTGATCTATTTTCAAAAAGTTCCTCAGGACGAAGCTTACACAGTTTTGCCGAGTGCGTCATCACATTTTTCCCATCATGAATTCTTACCGTTTTTAGTCCCCATACTGTCTTCATTATTGTTGTTTTACTACAGATATTTGAATCAATGTATTCATCCAATCATCTTGAAACATTCTTTCCATTAACTCAACGTACCAACAAAACCCGTCAAACATAATTGTGTGTTATAATGGGTGGAGTTTTTTTTTTTATGAAATATGGCGTTTCCTTTGGCTTAGTGCATGACGTTATTTAGTGATTATATTTAAAGAAAAAGCACTTTAGTCCTAGCCACGTATGTCTCGTTTGCAGTTCCGTGAGAGCCACTGTACTTCTACATATCAAAGTGGGACTGACATACAATAAATTTTACGCAAAATGAATTTTATAACAAAGTTGAATTTACAGGAGATGTTTCAGAAGCTCCATTTTTTAATTGTATCGATATACGTTCCTTTTGTTTAGTCTTCGCCATTTCGTAAATAGTCTCTGTGATTGTTATAGCTTGATTTTCAAAAAATACAAACAAGTAGAAAAGAAATCAAAAGAGATTAGTGTAATAGAATTCTTACCATAAATTTATGAAGGAAAACACTGGGCTTAAAAGACGAATCTCAGAAACTCCCAAACGACGATATGACCTCATTTTTGACAATTTTTGTCGCACATCATTTCCATTTTAGTATAGTAGTTTTTCTCTGAAAATCCTCTGCCGAAGCTCGTCCTCATGTGTCGCAGCAAGTTCTTCGTCTTGGTTTTAAAATACCAGTAAGATTCTTGGTTGAGATCCAGAGAAATCGGCGTCAGCGAGAAGCAAAGGCAATTTAATTTGCCTATTCAAGGAATAGCGTAAAATTTGACGGTTTATGAAGGTCAACAACTTATCATCTTAGCAGAACGGGTACGCCCAAAAGGCTTCTCTGAGTACGTTGGCTGGTTTAGAGTAAGTATAATTTCTTTTCACCGAGGATCGTTCAAATTCCACGGCAAAGTTTCCTACCTTGTTTTGTGTTCCTTCGTCGCTTTGATCACAAATGTGCTCTGTCTTTGTCAGGTTATTGGTTCATGCCACTTGCTTGAACAAGCAGTCGTGTTAGTTTCACAATTTACACACCTGTTGCGGTCGAATGAATGTTTAACCAACTTGTTTGTCTATTAAAGCAAAGAGATCATACAAATGGACTTCTTGTTTCGCTCTAGTAGATCTGAAGTGAATAGCTGGGATGCTTTTGTCCTATGTAGTGCTTGAAAGAATTTCCACCCTTTAATTCCAACAATGCCTTTTGCAACCTCTCAGCTTAAAGACACTTCTGATAGCTATTTTCCAAAATACGAACCAGTGCATTACTCAGAAATCGTACAGTTTATTCTGGATATGTTGTCTAATGTACCTCAAACACCTCCCACATTGGTTTCCAGCAAGTCGTGCAATTCGCAGTGTTATAGACGGTTTCGTTTTATTATAACGCAAGCATTGTCACTAAGCCTTCAAACTAACATCAGATAGATGCCTATTTGAGTTTGGCAATATTCATTATCTTAAAACTTTTCTCTTTCTGCCTCGCAGTGAATTCAATGTAGCTGTCAATGGTTGGAGAGCAGGGAAATCGGACATCCGGGCCTAGAAACACTGCGTCCCGTTCAGTACCAAACAGTTACTGGTGGAAACGAATTCACAATTTGAATGCGCGGTCAGGAGTGCAAGAAGTCAGTGATGGCCTTAACTGTGCAGAGAAATTTAGCTCGTTAGTGTCTTGTCACCGAGGATATGGATCTGTGGCATTTTATGCCGTTTTTTCTTTGTTTATTTTGACATTCTTGTACGCGATTTGGAAAATCGTTAGCGCTCACTCTCGCTCCACACGGAGGCCTGGTTCGAGTAACTCTACATCAACAACTAAGTTAGGTCCCACGCCGCATGCCCTCACGGGCTATCCCGCAGCTCATCCTTGGATGACAACAGAAAGCATAACGGAACATTTTCATCAAAATGTAAAGAAACTTCACCCCTCGCAAAACGAGGCTCCGCAACAGAGGCCTTCGTCTCCAATTTATTTTCCTTCACCAAATAACGAGCATGAAAAAATTACATCTGTTACCAACAATGACGATCCTTTAATTGGAGGGAATGTTGCGCTCAGGAACCTTTTACCAACTTTGCCTTCTCCAGCGAGGGCGACAAAACGCTTCAATAACTATTACCAAGGAGCATTCAATAGTATTCAGCCAGCGTTAAATTACCCATCAGAACAATACCCCGCTGTTTTTAATCCAATTCTACCTACAGTTCGTTATCCGAAAGCTTATTATCTTTATTCTCGGCCTCCAATACCGGCGGGTGTGATGGAAAATCAAAATTATCCAATTGAAACCAAGGTTTCCCGCCCACTTCCATATAGCAGCAATTCCGTCGGAATTTCAAATGATAAGCCAGCCGTGTCGTCATATCCTGTGGAACCTAATGTCTCCTACATAACCCCCTATTACTTTCCTTCAAACAAGAATTCTATGACCAGAAGTTCCTTCAGCAACGGTTATTATGGAGAGAGCCCCTTCATGAGTAATTTCGTTGGAGCAGAAACTACTCCATCCCCTCTCATTTCCTTCCTTAAAGGAAGTTCTAGAAAAGTCAGTTTATCACCACGACAATCAAGTCATACCGGGGAAGGGAGGAAGAAGCCTCGAAGAAAAAACAGAAGACATAAGAAAAGGAAACAGAGTCACCCTTTCAGAAAACACTCGGAATTCGAAGAAATTCAGGATATTGAAGAGGAAAGCAACAGAGCCTCGAGTAAAGCTTCCTCACCAAGACATCATAAAATTGAAGTTGAGAGGAAAGCGGGAAAGCAAACCAAGGAGCGTTATGGCACACGAAAATTGGGTAAGGGTCGTCATAATGGTTCGACAATTAGAGGAGTGCGTCATAGATCACATATCCTTGCATCAAGACGAGTGCACACTTCATCGGAAATTGAGGTTTATCACACTTATCATGGATTGGAAAAGAAAGCACAACATAAGAGACGTCAAGACACATCAAACAAGTATAGAAGGACAAATATTTCACATCCACAGATAACTGTGCAGACCGGTCACTCAAGGCATTCGCATTATCATTTCAGAAAGAAGGATCGTGCAATTCATCGTCATTCAAAAGGGTTAGACGGACACCACGTCACACATGAGCGGCATGGGAAAATTTTGGATTTCAAGCAATACCATCGGTACAGAAAGCATCATTCTCTTAGTGACGAAATTCGAGGTAAATGGCATATTAGTAGGCATCGCGTTAAAACGTGTAATGTTATTGATACTTTTGTAACTCGCGGAACCGTGAAAATTGCAAGGGCTGTGGGTCACAAAAAGCAGTATTTGCACACATTACTCGCATGTCGACCTGTAAGGTTGAGAGTAAGGCATAGAAACCATCAACGGACGTTTTCCGTCAAATATGCTCAGCTGTGCAGTAAAAGGTGGTACGTGACTAAAGGTGTTATCCACATTCAGAAAACAGTTTCCAATGAAATAGAAATTCCACGATATAACGTGCGTATTTGTGACCCTTCTTATGCGCATGCCATGAACCTTCTGCCTACCAAAGAGAAAGAAACCAAGGTTTGGGGTTTATCCCAAGAATTTCTTCGTAAAGTGGAGAAAGAGGATGAGAGAAAATTCAAATTAAGCTCTTCATCTTCGAAGCGTGGTCACAAAAAAAAGAAAAAGAGAGTAAAGTCGTGGCAACACAGCAAAAAGAAAAGCTTCAGATCAAATAAGACTCGCAACTCCATCAAAAAGCCAAGAGAGTACCACAAAGTAGAGACAAAGTGGAAAATACATCATCATAGAGTGCACAAAAAAAATCACCACCTGAAACGTAAATCAGAGAAAAGACACGGTGGAAAGAAGAAGAAACATAACAGGAAAGTGAAGGGTGGTTTGGAAATGAAAAAGAACAAGCTTTCATCCAAGAGAGGCGAAGAACACGTTCAAAATCCCGATAAACTATTCTATGGAAAGCTTTTACGAGTTCTTAAACTTGCTAGGACGTATGAGAGGAAAAAGGAAAACAAAACAAATAGCGATGGTGTTTTTGATTCTCTTGAAGCTGTTCTTACGCAAAATAGAAATGTAGACAACAACTCCATCAGAAGTGATAACTCGACATCAAAGATAAATCATGCAAAAGAAAATAATGTAACCAAACACAATGAGAGGGATGGAGACCCAGCAGGACAACCAAAAAATCGCCAAAAGGATAGTAAGTTCAACATTCAAAGGCTGTTGGCCAAAGTACTTCCTGCAGTAGTAGCTAAAATCATCAACGCTGATCACGACGTCGGGGAATCAGAGGCCACTGAGGTAAAGACTAAACCAACACAGAGCACAACAACAGAAAAGACGACGACAAAAAAGCCTATACCAACGAGTAAGATTACCACCCCAGCGAAGAATTCATTAGGGGAAAAAAGCATGCGAGACATCGTGAAACGCATTTTGCCACTCCTGCTTCAGAGGGCTGGCAAAAAAAAAACAAAGCAGGCACAAGGAATCAAATCGAAGCATAAGACAAAAGAGCCATCATTTCCACCAAAACGAACATCTCCTAAACCCAAGAAAATAATGGTCAGGACAAGTTTGACGAATATTTTATCAAAGTTAGGCATAGGCAACTTAGATTCAAATAGCCTGAGCAGCACAATTCTTGCAAAAACAACAAGTTTTATTCCGAAACCTCCATTGAAGTCCAAGCCGAAATCAACTGCTGTTCCGTTGAAGACTACTGTGATAACGACGATTCCACCCCAGTCACCATATACACCACTAACGCCTACTCTTACAACCCAACTACCTCCAACCCTTAGAGAACCGGACATTGACCGATCATCATTTCGTCCAACGATGGAGCAGTTCTTTCCCCCACATGAAAATTCACAGATTTCCCCAGTAGGACCTCCATCTGTCTCTCAGTCAGAACCTTCATCTGTTCAGTCACCAGGGTCTTTACCAGCATCCTCTCCGATATCTTTTTCTCCTCGAAGGTCAGATCCTTACTCGCGAAACATTTTATGTTTTGGAGATAGTTTGACTAGTGGCTTTTTCAACCACGGGCGAAATTTCCACCCCTACAGTCAACGACTCAGTCAACTACTGAATTCTGATGGTAGACTGAAGTATTACGTCAAAACGAGTGGAAAAGTGCGTGAAATGGCACATGGCAGCATGACCAAGCGCTTACCACAAGTATTGGGAAACAGCTCACGATTTGATTGGGTAATCATTCTGGGTGGAACTAATGACGTAGCACATGTTAAGAATTTTGGAGACGATGATTCATTTATGACTCAGCTAATTAACGTGTGGCAGCCACGAATTACACGTGATATTGAAATGCTCCATGAAACTGCACACCGGTACGGTGCGCGAACCCTCCTTTTAACCATTCCGGAAACGGCTTACGAAGCTTGGCCTAGTTTTAAGACCTTGTGGGTTATGCGTAATAGACTAAACGAAGACTTGCGAAAGTATGCGCTTAGATCTCAAGGAAATGTAGTGCTGTGTGATTTGGCTGCTAAGTTTCCGAGACATTCGCTTCCGCCTCAAACCCAAGCTCTTTTGTGGAATGATCATCTTCATCCTACCGCTTATGGCTATGACAAGATGGCTGAGATAGTATACCAGTGCTTAAAACCGTACCTACGTTGATATATATCTGACAAGAGGATGAGAAATGTTTTTCTAAGGCAATTTAGGCAACTCGTGGTGTTTGTTAATAACATAAACATAGGGCGAGAAAACATTTTGCCCTTGGTAGTATTTCCAGTGTTTTGTATTTTTACATTTTTTTAACCTCAAAGTACATAAAACAATAATTTTCATTTTTATTTTTTAAAATTATTTTATTGATATATTCAGTGTTAGCTTGATAGCTCTCAATTATCGATAAATTACTCGTACCATTCCTTTTATGGCCATATTAAGTACTTCAACGGTGAGTAACTTTACGACGTTAAGAATTAGATGTGTAAACACTTCATACGGACATTTAATACAATTAAACCTTTTTTCCTACTGAAAAGTGTGCCATCTGTCATTGTCCGTACATTATCAAAGTGTAATCTTATTTGTCCTCGAACGACAAATCAATGAAACCTAAGTAGATTTATTTTTTGAGAACAAAGTTCATTTTTTAGGATGTTGTTTTTTCCCCACGTTATGATTCTGCGTAGTGAAATAACATCAAATATCACCTATCCATTCTAGAGACATATAAATTTGCGTAAGATTTCCTCCACTTTCTTAAAAACTCAGTTTACTGATAAAAACGAATCGATATGGCCATGATGTGGCGATTCTGTTCAGGGATTCGTGAAGTAACCCTCCAGAATGGTCATAAATTAACGTACAGTGCGAAGATATGAAGCGAAATCATGTGTCGATGGAGATTTCTTTACCGTTTTTAACATCACCAGGATTTTAGCAGCCATAATCCTTAAACACGATTTGTCAGGTACTTTGAACAATCTATGTCAGGTTCTCTCTAGTAATCAAACTCTGTCATGCGTTACCAAGTACCAGTCGACAATTTAAAACAGTATTACACGCAATTGTTGGATGTCTCCGCAAAGGAATGAACTGTTCTCGTCTGTAAGCTGTGATTTTGGATGGATTCTCATCCGTAATCAGAAATGAAGGAAAGCTATAATCGAAGTTATATGTTAAAATAAGACACAGTAGGGTCTCTTCATCATCTGAACCAGTATCGAAGAGCGCTCTTGAGATTCAAGGCAAGAAACCATTTACGACGTCCACGGATTCATTCAGTTCTAATTTGTTAGACTGAGCTCTCGAGGTAAATAATACAATCTAGGAAACCTTTGAAATTCATGGCGGATGAGTGCAGCAAGAGTAAGTAGCAAGAAAAGTTTTCTTCCTGGCATGGATAAAGGACTTTGGCTCTCAAAAGCATTTTACACGTCATTTTACGTGGCTATTGGGGCACTGTTTCCGTACCTACCAGTTTATTTCAAACAGCTGAGATTATCTTCCCATCAAAACGGAATCCTTATTGGTATCCGTCCACTGATTCAGTTTTGCGTAACTCCTCTGTGGGGCGCATGCGCAGATAGGTTTTGCAAAAGCAAGGTTATATTTCTGATGTCGGTATTAGGTTGGTTAGTGTCAAATTTCTTATTGTCATTAGTTCCAACTACTGATGAACCTCAGTGGTGTAAACTTTACAACAATAACAACAGCAAGTACAATGATTATAACGATGGTGATGACAGAGAAATTTCATTGCCGAACAGTCGCACATTCTCACTTAAATTTACTGGGAACTTTTCCGATTCAAACACTGTTACTCGTCAGCAAACAAGAAAACACGATTTTTTTTCCAGAGTGTCGCCGTATCTTGACACAACTGTACCGTTCTTACCTATAACATTTAAAGATCTGAAGACTGTTTATAACGTTACTTTACACAACCACGGCAAAGAAGTGGAAGCCCTGAGGATCAATGACGGCTGGAAAGATCAGCTGGAAGTGGCATCATTAGAGCCTTCAGCTACAAAGCCTCCTCAAGATTTTTCAAACGCAATAGCAACAGAGAATGAGTACGTTGAATGTGACTCCAAGGAATTTCTATTCTTGTTACTTGTAACTGTAATTGGTACGGCGATTGCAGCTCCAGCCCAAGCATTTGCAGATACTGTAACGCTTCAAAATCTTAACGGTGAATCTCATAAGTATGGTCGAGTAAGACTCTGGGGATCTCTGGGTTGGGGCATTGGAGGATTTTCTGTCGGAGCTGCTGTCAGCGCGAATTATCGCACGAATCGTTGTGGTGAGACTGTCATCAACTACATGCCTTGTTTTTACGTTTATGCGGTGGCAATGAGTGTGGCGTTTGTATGCGCAACTCAATTTCAGTTTGATCAGCCTTTTATCAAAGATGAGCAAGAAGTAAATGTCACAGGTGGCTCAAAAACTCCAAAAATTCTCCAAGGGCTCAAGGTTTTTCGTAATCCTCAATTCTGTTTTGTCATGTTCATCGCGTTTTTTTGCGGTTCAGCTACGGGATTTATAGAAACGTTTCTATTTTGGTATCTTCACGAATTAGGGGGAGGACAGTTATTATTCAGCGTGATGAACGGGCTAAACTGTGCGGCAGAAGTGTGTGTGTTTTTTGTGACGGACAAGCTGCTCGGTTTTCTTGGACACATCAATGTTATCTATGTCGCGTTATTTTGCTACTCTATTCGCTTTATTTACTTCTACTTCGTGAAAAGTCCCTGGGCAGTTTTACCTGCGGAATTACTCCAAGGAATTACCACCGCAGCATTCTGGTCATCGTGTGTTTCTTACGTTGGGTTGCATCCCGGAGCACCAAACACAGTTCAAGGAATTCTAAATGGAGTTTACATGGGACTTGGTTTCGCATCTGGTGGGTTTATAGGAGGATTTCTTGTACAATTCGCAGAAATGAAGACTTTGTTTCTTTTGTACGCTCTTATAAGCTTTTGTATCCTTATAATATTTGTTTTTTTAAACAAGATCAAATCAAAAACATAAGATATATTCGTTTATCTCGCTCCATTTTTATTTCTGGGATTCTTCCCGGCATACAATTATGTGTTATAATTTTAAAGTCGGTTTACTGTTGTACTTTTCAGAGTAAAATTGGTTGATCAAATATTTTCCAATAGTAACAGCAACAATAACAAAATATTTAATTGGTCATCCGGTTGCTGACTTTGGCGTAAGCAAAATTTTTCCTCGTTAGATAATCAGCTGGTTAAAACTAAAACTTCCAATGCGAGTATTTCTGCCTAAATTGTCTTTGTAAGACAACATATTTGAGCTTTCTGCAAACTTGTGTATGTAAGTTGCGTAAAAACATTAAAAAAACGAAAGCGACCAAAATATACATAGTGAACGCACAGCATCCACATGATGTTTTAATTAACTTTGATCATTTGGTTTATCTTCGAATATTTTGTTAACTGACCCAAACATCAATAGCATAATTAACCCGAGGCCACCAAATATAGAGAATGTTACTTGAGCTCCATAGCTACTGAAGAGAAAACCTCCTATTACTCGCCCTAGTCCATGACCTACTCCATGATACACACCGTGGAGCATACCTGTTGAGAAAAGCAACATGGCCTCCGTGAATTGAGAATAGAAAGCTTCCATAGGTCGTTCGTCTAAAGTCCTTGTTTTTTAAACAACAATTCAAATTTACTGAAGAATTAGAAATGTCCATCAACAGATGTAGTTTATGACTGGTTTAAAATGGAACAACAGACTTGTAAAGAAGAGAACGTCGCTTCACGTCAAAACCAAGTTAAACCATACTTTGCTTCATTTTGCATTTCCTCGCAGGTTTTATAAACGGACAACTATTTTGTTTATGCCCCTCTTTACTGGTACTGCCAGAATCGCTCTTTATCAAGGCAGGCTACTGGTATATATTTTTATCAAGACAGGTCACTGGTATATATTTTAGCTCTAAAAGTGTACGTACTTCTTAAAACACATAACTCAGGGGTCAGAAATGCAAGTTTTCACCTTGTAAAGTGGCAGGGGCTCCTTCCACGGAGTTATATGCAATATACGTCACAAATCCTGCCCAGCCTCCTGCAGAAGTTAATCCTGACAAAACTTCAAGGGCAAGGTAACACCACGGATTGGTAATGAGTACATAACTTGTCAATCGCACTACATAAGACGCCAACACAAGGTATAGCAAATTATGCACACCTATTTTAGTTATAACGTGAGGGGACACTGAGTACACTATGACGTCTGTAATACATCTCACAACAGGTATTATGCTAAACATAATCTGTGGGGAAGAACAGTCTTCCAAGTGCCAAAAAAGGAATCCCATGATCATGCCAAAAGTCATTCCACTGTAAAGAACAATTACAAAGAATGCCAAGTAACGAGGACGACTCACTGCTTCTAACGCTGCCATAACACCAATGTGCTTTTCCCTTACCGTGTCATCACTACTGTCTGTACCGTTTAAACCGAAATCAAGCCGAAGCCCGGAAAAAAGAGCTAAAAGCTTCAATGAAATGGAGCCATAAAAACATAAACTGTAGTCAATAGTTCTTTTTTGTCCAGGTACCAACGGACACAAATATTTGTCACTCACCATTGCACCGAAACTAAACGCAGCCAAACCCCACCCTATTGAGGCCCATCTTTTCTGTTTTCCATACTGATGTATATCGTTGTTACTCCGCAAGAGGCAAACAGCAGCAGCATCACCAAGAGCAAGGCCTGGGCACGAGAATAGTGTACCAAATAAACTGACTAACAGCAGGTATAAAAATACATCGAATTTGTTCTGGCGACCAGCTTGCTCGTGACTGAGTACAAGAAAATCATTCTGTTCTTCCCTTCCCATTGACCATCGATAAAGATTCTGCGATTCTGTTATCAACTGATACATGTTTTTAATAAAAGTCTGATTTCTCGCAGATGTTGATTCCCGATGAATGTCTCCTCTCATTTTGTGTTTGCATGTTGGCATTGGAGTTAGCAGAAAAGCTATTCCAACAGCTACTAAAGCAATGAACGAAATTACGAATACCAGTTTTCCCCTCTTGGTCTTGTCCGATAACGCTCCCCACATTGGGGTAAATACGAACGATATGAATGGTTGAATACCGGAGATGATTCCGGCCTGTTTGGCCGGGAGACCTAATTGTTTATAGAACAAGGGCAAAAATGGCAGTATGGCGCCAAGTCCAGCAAAGTAAAAGAAATAAAACATCTTTGGAACAATATATTTCTGGTTCAAGCAATTGTAGCGAAGGAATTTGTCGCTGTGTTGTTTAGATTCTTCATCTGGGTGACAAGAGCTGATACTCTCTTTATTTGGCATTTTCATGAAATAAACTGGGTGGCCTTGACTGGCAGCTTGCAGCCGAGCTCTGCGAGGAAAACAACCAGCAATAGAGAAGAGTGTGATTATGGCTTATGGGAAAGAAAAACTTACGTTACTTAAGAATTTTTGAACACAGAATCGTACTTGATTTTACCGTTAATAACGATCTGAAACTGGCCTAGTGTGCATGTGGGATGCATATTAAACTCTATAGGGTTTGCTAGTCTCATATGGATTTATATCGGAAAATTTAAGTTTCTACTAGTTTGCAGCGACTTACTTCATACACGTTTGCAAACCTAACCACCTCAGAGATAATTAAAAGTACTTTGTCCTAGATTAGAGATATCCACCATTACTCTGTTCCAAACCTGGTCCTTATTTTAGGCTTCTCCTCGTTCGTGCTTAGTGAATCTGTTCCTTCCCTTCCCTGGGGCGTTCCACTAGACGAAGTGCAACTTACTTGTGCAACTTACTTGTGCAACTTACTTGTGCAACTTACTTGTGCAACTTACTTGTGCAACTTACTTGTGCAACTTACTTGTGCAACTTACTTGTGCAACTTACTTGTGCAACTTACTTGTGCAACTTACTTGTGCAACTTACTCTCCGCCTCTCCCGCCGTCCCTCCTCTTTAGTACGAGGAAGGAGTTATCGCAGCATCTGGTCCAAACGCCACCACTGTCTAGCCGAACATTTATTGGATTCTCGTTCCATCGGGTACTTCTCAATTTGTAGGCAGCTGTGGAATTCAATTGTGTGGCTAAGTAGCCGAGAAGGAATGTTAAACCCTCGAGGGTGAGTTCTGCAAAGAAAGAAATGAAATAACTCTCTGGAACGTTTTTTCGGGCAGGGCGCGAGGTCAGTATCTCAACATTGCATCAGCTCGCTGATTAATCGCAACGAACCGGACTGATCATTACATTGTTAGTCGTTATCCTTAAGGATACCCTCTTACTGTATGTGGAAATGGTAATGATTTCACAAATACAAAATGTGACGGAAATCAAAACTGTTGAATCTGCTGTAACAAACTCAAATGATAGCCAAAAGTAGTATAAAAAGCGGCAAGGATTTATACGGATGGGTGGAGCATCCTCATAAAAGTTCGAAGGGTATTCCAGCAGCGAGTCAAATAAGCCTTCATTTTGGCTAGCATATCACAGTTTAGCTCACGATCAGCGAAAGAAATGGCCAGAATACCCATTATGGAGCCTCAATTTTTTGTGTGTGCTACGGTCAAGAAAAATCATAATCGAACATATTACTTTGATTTCTGAGTTACAGGAAATATCATCACCTTCATTTAACATATTTTAGTTGTCTGTAAAAAGAAGGGCCCAAACCTTGCTAGTAAAGAGTGAAATATATGACATATAACTCAAGATCTTAATAACTTTATATCATTCACATACTTATTCAGTTACTAATTACTGAGACTGAAACGGTACCTTCCAGTAACCTGTCCTGACACCAGCTTCACATAACGGAAACCCTTGAGCCCCAGCTTATTAAACCTTCATTCCCAAACAACAGTATACGAAATTATATAATTGATATTTTGGTTATTAACTTTACTAAATGTTAAGAGTCTTATCCTAACCAAACGGAAGGTGTCTCTCCAGTCCAAACTTTCTTACTTAAACTTATTGCTTTTTTATCTGAATTTCATTTAACAAGAGCTCGAGAGCCGTTGAGAATCCAACCGGTAAACTGGGTGAAAAAAACAGAAATATACTTACTAAGCCAATTAATTCCTGGGCTGATTCCTACGTTTTCTGATATTTAGACGAACAGAATAGCGTTTGAGTTGGATTGTCTCGGTAATTGCTGGTCTCATTTCGAACAAGCGTTAGGACTGCAGGTGGCAGTTGACAGCTTCCGCGGGGTTGCACCTGTGTTTATCCTGTCAAGATTGATATTGAGTAAGAGTATTCACCACTGCGTCACTAAAAGTGCAGGTAGCAGCAAAAACGAGAAATACTCTGTCAATTGGAAGTGCTTCCCGCCAAAGTTTATCTCTTATCTCGTCAGAACTAAAACACACAAGAGACATGATGTTTTCTCACAATCCACTATCTTCAGTAACTTGACGATGTTCTCGTATTATCGTTGTCGAGTGTAAAGCTGAACATCATGTGGACATTAAGGAATTTTGCCGAGTTGTATGTTATGTGTATGTAGTAAAACCCCGCTTACCCATAAGTTTAGTTAGGAGTGAGAAAGCCAAAAATACTTACCCTGCATTCTCTTGAATATTACAGCTTGTAAAACGATCTTGGGATAAATTGTCAGCGGAGAATGAGCTGAAAATCACAACGCGTGTTACATATTTGCTTGTGT
The DNA here is from genome assembly GCF_964200805.1 of Pocillopora damicornis. Lineage (NCBI taxonomy): Eukaryota > Metazoa > Cnidaria > Anthozoa > Scleractinia > Pocilloporidae > Pocillopora > Pocillopora damicornis. The sequence continues at coordinate 10,654,073 of NC_142678.1, forward strand.
ATCCATAGAAACACCATACATAATTAAAAGTAGGGCACTTTCAAAAGTATTAAAAGTTGGTACTTCTTTAATGGCGAAAGTGGCCCGAAATAATCTTATTCCCCACATTTATTGTAACTATGTAGCTAGGCGTAACAGTTCTACAAATTTCCTAAACAGAGTGGAAAGCTAGGCAAATTGAGAGAAGTTTTTGGAAACTTGTAATTGCGTAATTGAGCAGGGCTTTCACGCTGATCGGGTTAGCCAATCAGAGAACTAGAGAAGAAACATCTTAAGCTAAAAATGTATTTAATTTAGGCATTCCTCTCGATGCGGTTTCATTTTCATTGCTACGTAGTCTCCATCCACCATATTTCCCAACATTTCTTTTAGAAATACGTGGCTTTTCGCTTAAGAATTTAAACTGGGACGTAGTCTACGCTGAAAACAGCCGTTAATCAATATGCAATTAGAGGCATAGAACCTTTTCTTTCATTACATGTAAGAACATGTAAGTATGAGGAGGTAGACAAATAATGGAAAGGTTTTTATAGAAAATTTGGATAGGATGTTTAAAAATGACCGGCAATTCCATGGTTCTATCTTTACTAAAAATTGTAAATTTGGTCTAGATAAGTTACGTCATCTTCTCAACCAATCAGATACAAAACTAAAATCTTTAGTTCCTGGCTCACACACGATTTCTTACGTTTGAGACACTTTTCTTATTTTTACCTCGAGTTCTCACCAGCTCCTGATTTTCGGTTCTTCTCACTGGTTGCTTGTACGATTTCTTTGGGTTTGGTTTTTCGACACTGGATTGAAATGCACCCTATCAATAATTCCTTTAAGAGTAATCCTAACAACCCTTTACTGCGTGTGCACATGTAAAGCATGCGTTATTTCCTGCCATGAAACGAGATCAGCCGTACTCTTCAACATAGTGATGACTGTTCAAATAGGTGAGGAACAAGTCAATACCGTGAGTAAACGGAACTGGCAGGTCAAGAGGATAACGATTTGATTTGAGTTAGGATTTGACTCAAGATTTCCACCAAATTCTTCCTTTATAAATACGTTTCAGCTATACTGAAAATGTAGAAATTTTTGAGGTAGAACTAGGAATGAACCAGCGGAGGGGAAGGCGTGGGATGGAAAGGTCATTTTCAAAATTATTAAGGCCATCAACCTTAAAACGATCATACAAACAAAAACAGAAAAACAAACAAACAGCAACGTTTCCGAAAGAAACAACATTTAAGGTGTCTAAAGGAGCTTCCTGAAATGATGCGTCAACCTTGTTGTTTTATAAGTCAAGATTTAGTAACAATTACGATTTAAGCGTTTCTATTTCACATCATTACAAAAATCTAATCATGCTTGGCCATCATTTAGCTGAAATCGTTTTAACTAGTAATTATTTATATCGACGCCAATTTGAAAAACTTTTCATAACATACTTTCTTGAGTCCAGTCAGTGTATCAGATCGCTTTTAACTTTCTGATTCGTTTTTGTGACAAAATCAACAACTGTGTTAAAATCGAGCATATGATCCTTGACTTCAATATCAGAGCGATTTTCACAGGATTTAAAGTCCTTTAATCACAGCTTTAGGAACTGTTTTGCCTCCGCAATCAGGTAAGGTTACAGAATCTTATGGACCGGTACATCAGGGCAGCTTTAGTTTATCACAATGCGCTCACACGTATTTATAGCTTCAGTTTTTAAAAAATTGAACCCGTAAGTTCAGGATTTCAGCTCTACGGAGAGACTACCAATGTCTATTTCAGAGCGGAAAACTTGTGAATAGTTCTCGGAATTTTAATTGAACCCGTAGGTTTAGGACTGATGCTTTCCGGAGAGACAAGTAGTTCATTTCTTAATAGCGACTTAACTTAGCGAATTAAACTCACAAAAGTTTTAAAATTTTCTCTTGATACCTCATCGTCACCACAATCCATTGTAACTTAACTTTCCGAGCGGCTTAAAAGCATAGTTATCGAGACTTTATTTTCACGAATTGGCGGGAAAATTTTGATAAGAAAGGAAACAACAAAATCTCGAAATCCAATTCAATTCAATAGCTACTATTTCTAATCTTAAAATAATTTCAAATTAAGAAAACTTTTGTAAAGACGAAACTACAATGCCGTGATCATTTTTGGCCCAATGAAATGTTATAAAATAACAGAATTCATCAACTTTGATGCCAATTTGTTGTCTATCAAGCCTGAAAATGTTGTGCAATGTTTAAAGTGGCTTACATCAAGGTAATCTCATTTGGTGAGAATTTGTTAATAGTTTTCGAATATGTCCGGTTCATTTAAGGATGCTGTTTCAGTGAAGTACAATTCATTCTAAGTTATTTGTTAGATTGTTTACTAAAATATAAACGCCCATTAAAATTAGGCACAGCGATCCAAATATGGAAAACGCAGTGGGAGCACCAAAGCTGCTTATGAGCAGTCCGCCGATGAGTTCTCCTGATCCATGACCGAGACCCCAATGGACACCATGCAAAATACCTAGCAAGGATACACAAGGAAACGAATGAACTGAATTGCACCGTGAGAGGAAAATTTGAAAATAATAATTTGATAAATGGAGCAGCTCTTCTATAACTTAACAATACCTACCTTGTAAAGTCACAGAGGCACCTTCTACAGAGTGGGTGCCCACGTAAGACATCATGGCAGCCCAAACAGCCGCGGTGGTAATGCCAGACAGCAGTTCAACTGGGAGGACAGTCCAAGGATTGGTAACAAATGCGTAGTAGAATAAACGTATGGCATAGCATGTCAACCCCAGGTAGAGCACCCTTACAGTGCCAAGAAAGGAAATTAACTTCGTAGAAAGAAAATAAAGTGTCACTTCAGCCACGCAGTTGATTGCCGTCATGATACTGAAGAGAATCTGAGTGCCACCCAGGTCTTTCAGGTGCCAAAATAGAAATACCCGGATGAAACCCATGGTAATGCCGACATAGAACGCGGTAACTAAAAACATTGCATGTCTTGGTCGTGTCAATAGCATGAGTCCCGCTATTATGCCTCGGTTACCGCTTCCAGTCGTCTCTTGGCTTTGAAGAGCATTATCTTCTGTTTTCTTCGGGTCCCCACCAGATTCTTTGTTGTTTGGTTTACCATTATTACCAAATTCGAATCTCGATCCTACCACTAGAGCAATGATGTTAAACACCACATACATGGCAAAACATGGATAGTAGTTGACATCCTTTCTTCTTGCGCTGCCAGAAGGACACAGGTGGGTTCTGCTGACCGCGGCACCAATTAGAAATGCCATGGATCCATAACCAACGGAACCCCACATTCGCTGCTTACCATACTTGTGCGTGTCACCATTCTGTTTCAATAGGTTCACAGTTGCTGTGTCCGCGAGTGTCAGACTAGGACACGACAATAGGGTGGTGAAAATTGTTGCTAATAACAGATAGAGAAAAATAAATTTATTTTTTCTGGATAGAGTTTTGTTGGATTTCTGGTCTTGCAAGGCTATCATATCTGACTGAGACCAAGGCGTTTCCTCTAGGGACTCGTCAGCCATTTCTGAAACGCTGTCCAAGGAGGTCGTAAAATTATTCCGTTTTCGTCGCGCTGCTCTGCCAGTTAGCTGATTAAATTTTACCATTTGTTCGTTTAACCCTATCGGGGATACTTTTTGTATCAGATTAGGTATGTGGGAGTGTCTCCGTAGGAAAAGAGCCGTTCGTTTTGATCTTGATTTTTTTGGTTCCACTATATCAACGACTCTTGACTGTGTATCTATGTTGGTTGTTGATTTGGTAACTGGGGATTGTGATGATGCATACCAGGTGGAACGTCTGTGAAGTTTATATGAGTAGGTCGCTCTGTTGGACTCCTGTGAGAGGGCTCGCTTACTGTGAGCTTCTGTTGGCTCTGTTTCACAGATATTGATGGGAACAAGAGCATAAGCGACCATGCCTGCTATGACAGCGATCATAGAGATAGCAAACATTATCTTTCCTATCTTGAATCTATCAGCGACGCATCCCCAAAACGGAATGAAGAAGAAAGCGATGTAAGGTTTAATCCCTGTAATTGCTCCAATTTGACGTGCAGGCAGCTCGAGTTGTTTAAAGAATAAGGCCAAATAGGGTAACAATGATCCCTGGGCAGAGAAGAAGAAGAAATAGAATCCTTTGGAAACCAAGTAAACCTTATTGACAGCGCAACAGCCTTCCTTCTTTTTCTCGCTTTCTTCAATGTCATGATGACCTTTTTGAGTTTCATCCGGAGCATTTTCTGTCATAACTGTCTTTATACCGTGTACTGTACTCTAATATAGTCTATTCGGTAATGTAGAGTAGCTTTGAACAAGGATTTTGAACTTTTTGTCGTCAAACGTGATGAATAAATTATCGAATGCACGTGCAAGTTCAAGTGTGCATTAGATGAATGGTGATTGTTTGCAGGTGGATCACTGGTTACTGCGGGTTTGAGGGAAACAAATACCTCTTTTCGAGACGCCTGTGTTTTTGAGTAAACACACAAATCTTCGTCCAATAATTAGTGTATTCAATGCATAGGTTAAAGGGTCAGATGAGGTATATCTTCTCAGTCAAATCACTTTTCAGGTTTTTGAAGCAAGCATGGCCTTTTGTCATCCGGAAAAAGCATTTGAGCGAAGCTTTAGTTACATAATAAAAGCTGTTGTAATTACTTACATACCCGTCACGCCTGAATGAAAAATGTTTGCTGGTAGTAATCTTAGTAGTTACTCAGCTAATCTAAGCAGAGCTAGAAAGAAATTTGAAATAAATGCTGCATAAAATCTTTGAAATTTTTGAGCTGGTTTGTTTCTCTTTTGGGCAACTCTTGTAAGTCTCCTCTAACATGCGACGAAACGGTGTTCGGGAATAAATTATGCGACGAATCTTGGGAACTGGACTCTTTGGGTGCAAGTTCAGCTGGGACCGAGGGGGTCACAACTTCTTCTTCTGTCGAGCTGTATCATAAAAACGTTTATTTGATTGGTTGTCTTTTGAGTAATCAGAGTTGTAATTAAATGGTTAAGAATATATGAAAGTCATATATTTGAACTGCGGATAAAGACGTGAATGAAAGTGATCCTCGCAGTAATGTGCACTACTTAGGCAGTAGTGAAAATAAGGCCTGAAAAAAATTCAGGCCTGTACGGGATTTGAACCCATGACCTCTGCGATACCGGTGCACCGGTATCACTTTCATTCAAGAGTTGTAATTGTTTGTCTTCATAACTTCCTACATCTCTAATACATTTTGCGATATATTTCCAAATATGAAAATTTGTCTGTAAAAAATATCTGTTAAAACAAGTTCAATGCTCAATGCTTCACGGTGTTATTTTGGGGTAGAATTAACGTTGCAAGCTTTGAAGAAAAACTATTAAGGCTGCTTGTAAACTCAAGTTTGGCGTTATTTAGTCTGATAAAATGTCTTTTTCCTATTGAAACATCAATTTTCCCTACCCGTATATTTAAGCAATTTTTTCCCCATTTCTAAGATACATGTTTAGTAACAATAAAAAGGATGTAAATGGATTTGGAGGGAGTTAAATACCACATAGTTTTCGATGTTTTCAGAGCGCAATGATTTACAATACCAACTTAGCGCCAAGAACTCTTCTTGAGTTCAGTTTTATTGATAGGGCGTCTGACGTTGGTTGTACAAATCAGACATTTCCCTCAGTAAATTACGCAAGCTTCTTCAATGTGGCTAGAAGCCATGCTGCTGAAATATTCCAAAAATTCAGATTATCAGGAAAGTTATAAACTTTCACAAAAAGCTCTCTTTGGAGTTCATTTTATTCCACTACAGCTATCTTTTACTGTCATCGTCACTTATTTCTGAGTATTCAGAGTCTGCACTGCAGCCTTGTTTTCCATCTCTGGACCCGCAGAAGTAGTTAATTAAAATATATGCGCCTAAGATAACTAGACATAAAACACCAAAAATGATAAATGTCGTCGGCGCACCGTAATGATGCACCATTATGCCTCCAATCACCTCTCCCGCACCGTAACCGAGGCCCCAGTGCACTCCATGCAAAATGCACTGCATTGTTGTGGCAGCGCCAGGTCCCGAGTTGATGCTGACGTAGGAGAGGCAAGCAGCCCAGACTGCTGCTGTTGTTATACCAGGAAGTAACTCAACAGCCAGGACCATCCACGGGATTGGAATGGCTGAATAATAGAACAATCTAATTGAGTAACAGATTAGTCCTAGGTATAAAACCTTCGCGTGACCAATTCGTTTGATTAGTTTGGCGGAAAGAAAATACATACTGACTTCCGCGAAACAGTTAACTGCGGAAATGATGCTAAAAAGTAGCTGACTTCCACCCAGATCCTTGAGATGCCAGAAAAGGAATGTTTTTATAAATGCCATCAAAAAGCCTAAATATAACGCTGTGAAGAGAAACATGAGATATGTTGGACTTTTCAAAGCTTGCAGCCCAACACTAAGACTTGCTCCCTTTGACTTCTTCGATTTCTCCTCAAATTTAAACTGCGTTGCCGTTATCAAGCCCAGAAACATTAAACCAGCGAAAGTATAAAAACAGGGAACGTAATCTACGATCTCGTAGTCTTTATCTTTACCACATTGGTGGGTCGTTTTAAGGGAGGCGCCGACGACGAAAGCACCGACACCCCAACCAATCGATCCCGTGAGTCTCTGCATGCCGTACTTGTAAGTTTCCGAGCCTAGAAGTTGTAGTGTGGCTGTGTCGACCAAAGCCAACGTCGGTGCAGAAATCAAAGTACCGAAAAAGGTTATCAAAAATAATGTCATAAAACACTGTGTTGTATCCAATTCTACCCTAACAGTGGTCTTTTCGTCTAAGTTGATGAAAAGTTCAAGAGACCAAGGCTTGGGGCCTTTGTAAAAGAAAGGCATATAGTGTTCTTGACCTTTCCCAATATCCACCATCTTGTCAATTCCTGGTTCGGGGAACTCCAAGTTTGGGCTATCAATAACGGGTCTGTGTATGTCAATCAGGCTAGAATATCTTGGAGCAGTCATGTTACAAAACCGTTTAACCACTACTTTGTTCTTTTTTGGTCCAGGAACCAAACTTAGAGTGAAAGTGGATGTAATTAAGGCGATGATAGAAATAACCATAACCACTTTACTCTTTTGACATTTGTCCACTATGGCGCCCCATATTGGAATAACAAGAAAGTTCACAAACGGCTTCAGGCCCATAAGGATTCCTACTTCGCTCGGTGAAAGCATCAGCTGTTTAAAATACAAAGCTAAGTACGGCAGAAGTGATCCCCAGGCAGAAAAGAAAAAGAAGTAAAACGCTTTCGGAATTAAGAGTTTCCGATTCACATTCGGGCAACATTGCTTGTCTTCTTCGTTACGTTCATTGGTAGCAATCGCTTTCTTGTCTTCACTGGACATTTCTCCAAGTACTTAGCATCAGTGTATTATTCCCTAAATCATATGATATAAAATACTGTGTTTGAATCCGTAAATGTGGATCAAGGTTTCACGCACAGAAGGACAAAAATTAAATTCCTGTCTACGCACGTAACATTGTCAAACATGTGTTCGTTGAGTCAATTCGTCAGTTTATAGCCGTCCAGTGACAACATCTGAATTTTTGATGTTCAAGGCCGTGCAGGTGCCGTGTTGTTGAGCAACACCAATCGTTGCTCAAACCGTATTAGCCTGTGCACCCTGAAGATAAACTCCCTTACGTTATTCAAGATATTCCATAATGATGTTTTAGAATGTGTGAGGAGAACACCGATAGTGAGAGATCAACGCTGAACTTGGAAATGTCAGTGTTTCCTTTTATAACGGATGGTCACTCGAAGTGGTTGCTTTGATTTTATTAATCTTTCTTGGTCATAGTAGATCTAAAATTACCCGACGCGAGCACTAAATAATTTTTATTGCCACCAAGGGGTTCATTTTTCCTTTAAAGAGTGCAGGGGTGAATTATTATTGACTTGCGTAGTTTTTTTTCGTGATAAGTCATTTCCGACAATAACCACAGTTAAACTTGGAAAGCGAATTTTCTCGGACTATCGTGTTACCCTTCAGGTCAAAGACCTTTAAGTGGTGCCCGACGAGGAAAATTTTAACAAACTGTACTAGATTGTGGTGTAAGAAATAGGAGATTTGAGTGTTTACAACCCAACTGTCAGCTTTATAAAACTGGCTGCAGTGGTAAATTGACTGTTATGATTCTGGCGTCCTTTATATAATGGGTTGGTTCGATCCGATTTTGGACACCATGGCTCGCTTTTTAAGTGTTCTTTTTTACGCGGTTTTTGCATTTCTAGCTCCTTTATGAGTTCTGCGCCTCAACACAAACTTTCAGTTTCTCGATTTCTCTCGGCTATTGATTGCATCTACGACAAGGCCAAGACCACCTGAGTTTTCAACAGGTGGTCGCGGTCTCTTTTCCTTTTCGTCACGGTCTTAAAACCAGCGAATTTTAATGCTTGCAATACGTTTTGATGAAACGTATTGCAATGGCTTATCAACTTCTTTGAATTTTAACTAAAGTTAACTCAAGTTACAGCTTTTTTTTGTTTTCCCAACTCAGCCATAATTAGCAATGAAAGCACTCAATCCGAACAGAATACCAGCACCTGTTATTGTGAAATTTATCACTTTAAACTGCGTAACTTGAAATTAGAGAGCTGACTACTAAGCCTAAGTACCCAGTAGAATACTTTTTTATCATTTGATTTCTCAGAGTAAAGCACTCCTTCAGCACTCAAAGTAAATGGTTTATTGTCATGATTGATCACTTTTGGAACTTCTCGCTTTGATGAAGATGTCAAATAATGATTTAAAGCACTTGACCGTGAGAGCCTGGGAAAGGTCGAATAATAATAAAGAAAAGAGTCCGGTTTCATGCATTTGAACGAGGAGCTAACTCTTAGGTACTTTCGGAGCAACTTATTTAGTACCTAAAATAAATCTCAATACAATTTCAGTGTTACATTAAGAATACACTCAAGTAAACGAGTGGATACTGACATCCATTTCAAATATGAAACAAGTTTTTACCAGATATCTTTTCTTGCATCTGGTTTCTCGGCGTATTAACCCGGGCAGGATGGTGAGGTTATGAGTCTAAGGGTGCAACAAAAAGACAGCACTTGACCGATGAGAGCGAGGAGAATAGGTTAAGGGGCAGCACGTAAGAGTTAGCTGAATAGGGGGTACCGCCAAATTTTCATAGCGGTGTAAGCTTTTCGGAAAAATTTCGTTTCATACCAAGTTGTGGTTTAGTTTGATTATTCGCTAAGTTAAATGTAAAATGTCCTTTTTCGAATGGGATGCTAGAACTCAGTTAATAACATTGTAATTAACTTATCAAATTAACTACAACATTTAACTTTAAGTAAAGACTTCGAAAGTTCTCGCTTTCCAAAAAAAGTGACAAATTTGCGATAAAAAAGCTCGTTAAACTGAACTCAGTAAGTGTCCACGAAAGTAAGTGTCCATGTAATTCAATGCCAATATCAAAGTCTGTGGACATGATTGGCTACATTATAAAATCACGCTTTCCGCGCGTGAAAACGAAAGAATACGCTAAGGGGGAGGAGAAGATAAGACTGTGGTTTGAAATATTACCTATTTATGCAAAAGGTAAGGAAAATTTCAGCATTGAATCCACATATTACCCTTACGCTTAAGACTTTCCGTCAAATCTAGATGAAAAGAAAAGACGAGTATTTCACCTAATAGAAGCAGGGGGAAGTATCGAATGTATATCCCGAGCTTACCCTTTAATAAGTGTGCTATTGCTGTTGTACTTTCTCCTTTTTGCCTCTCTTTGTTACGTTTGTGGAACCTGCTAAATCATTAAAAAACTGTAAATGTTATTCTTTGACTTTCATCAATCGCTTGAACAGCATTTTTAAAACTGGCTTGACTTGAGATAATTCTTCCACAAAAACGTTAGCTAAGAACGTAAAAGCTGCGCCTATTGCAAAGACCTTAAAAGCATTTCCCGATCCTACGAAGTTGATCATCACACCTCCAAAAACTTCACCGCATCCATAGCCAAGTCCTCTGTAAAATCCACAAAGAATACCTTGATGAGTTGTGGCATTATCATTTCTCGATATTTCATTTACATATGACTGCATAGCTACCCATGCTAAGGCATTTGTTATTCCAGGCATAAACTCTAACGGAAGGATTAGCCACGGGTTTGATAAAAACGAATAACAAGAACATCGAAAAGTAAATCCTGCGGCTGCAAGGTATATAACACGGGTATGTCCCATTCGAGTAATGATTTTGTCTGATAGAAGATACAAACTTACTTCGGCGAAACAGTTTACTGCTGCAATGATGCTAAATAGCAGCTGCGTCCCCCCCAAATCTTTTAAGTGCCAGAATAAAAAGGTTTTCGTGAAGGCGTTAAGGATTCCAAAATAATATGCAGTAAATAAGAACACAATGTATTTGATATTGACGCTTTGCTTTAAATTGTTCATTAATCCTGTATCCTCGACCTTCTCATCCTCAGAGTCATATGCAAACTTAAATTTTGTGGATGTAGCGACTGCAAGAAGCATTAAAACTCCAAATGTACCAAAGCAAGGCATGTAACTGATATCAGAAGGCTTTGTAAAGGGATTTGGACAGTGATGACTCACTGATACCAAAATACCAACTAAAAATGAGGCGATTCCCCATCCAACCGATCCCCATAGGCGCTGCCGTCCATACAGGTGCACATCTGGCCTTAATGTTTGCATCGTTACTGTGTCTGCGAGCGCAAGAGACGGAGACGAGATAATGTTGCTGAACAGAATGATGATAAGTAGTATTGTAAATAGTTCCGCAGTGTTGGGTGTCTGTGGAGTTTCCATCTCTTTACTGGTATAAGTTAGAGGCCAAGGAAGGTCATCCAAAATGGAAGACACAAAAACAAAATTCCCCCAGTAACTAGAAGAGTTCCCATGCTTTGTGGCAATATAAGATGAATCGTTTCGACCCTTGATTGATCGCGATATCGTGTTTAAGGTACAGAGGCGTTCAGCTGGTGCTACTAAGGACAGCGAGAATTGAGACAAAGCAGCAACGAGCAAAGACATCAGAAGAACCAATTTCCCCATTTTAAATCGATCCACAACGGCTCCCCATAGCGGGGTACAAATAAACTCCACAAAAGGTTTCAAGCCCATTAATATACCGACTTGAGTTGGTGTAAGCTTCAATTGCTTGAAGTACAGAGCTAAATATGGCAGCAGTGATCCCAAAGAAGAAAAATAGAAGAAATAAAACAATTTGGCCGGGATGAGTTTTCTTTTGACGCTTGGACAACAATTTCCCTCGCTTTCGGCTGAACGTGGGCTTCTCTCTTTCTCTCCATTAAGCTCAGTATTTTCACCGGAGCTCAACATTTGTTTACGTTTCCGCAAAACTGTTTTGTTTCTAAAGAAAAGTTAAAACTATACGACGCAGTTGGTCTCACAAAACAACACCTTCTCTTTTGAAAGTCGCATGCGCTATCTGCGGTTCAGGTTCACTCCCTCAAACATCCTTCTCACAGAGTTATAATTGTGGACTCCGTTATTCAATGTCAGTACTTCAGTGGCTTATGGTCATAATTTTATCTCCTCCACTACTAGTTATTGGCACATTACAGTTAGCTTGTCAATGAAATTTCTGGCATATTGCACGCCTGAAGTCGTTGACCACCAGCTATAACCAGCTGCCATGTCCCTCTTAGTATTTCGATTAACACGAGAAATTTTATTTTCACGCGGTTTTTGTCTTCCTGAAAACATGATCACAATCATTTCGAACAATAGAACATCATTCTTTGTCACGTCTAATTCGTTTCTATAATCTGATTATTTTCTGTATTACACAATAATCGAAAGATCAGAATACAGAGATTTAAGAGAAGTCTTTGGAGTTCAACATAAACCGTTGTGAGTAATGCACAGAGATAATAGTGATGAAAAACCACAGTGTACAGTTTGTCACAAAAGCATAACATGCTGTAGAAAAAATAAATTTCCTGAAAACGTCACATTGTTTGATCATTATTATTCCTCAAAACCTAAAAATATTTTTCAAGATGATCAAGGGTTCACTTTCCCTCAATAGATGTTTTCAAGATAAGTACCGTCAAATCTTTTCACTAATATAGATAAAAAGGAATTAACATTTCATAATATCATCTTTCCTTTAAGGTTTTCTTCGTTCAGTTCATCAGCGTCTGAAATAGGAAGAAAGCAATAATACAAGTGTAACCATCACCACGGAAAGGTTCGATCGAAGATAAAAGGTGTCTTGCACATAGTGGCGAATACCAATCCTGCGATCAACCATAGTCACGTATATCCTGTGAATTTAGAGAATAGTTATATCATCTTTCGCGTATTTAGAATTTGGTTAGCAATATTTCGTAACTATTTCATGATTCAGGGAAATAAAGTCAAGAGAATTTTCTTAAGAATCCTGGCGTAGCTTATTTTACTAGTTATGCAACTCAATTGTTTAATCACTTAAGATATTCTAAATAAGTTCTTCAACAGCTAAGTTCAAAAGTAAAAAAACGCCCCGCCTGCAAATGCAATACCACCTGTACTAACCCTACAGTCGTGCGGCTCTTAAAGCCGTGAAACAAACCCAGACAATGATGTCTTGAAGAAATGGCCGCTGGATTATTGGTTGCTAGCCTATGTTTAGCTTTTACCTGCTGTCGGCATAAATCTGAATGACATCTGGGCCAATAGTTTGTATGGTAGAGCAACGATAGAACAAACAGAAAAGTTTGGCGATACGAATGCGCGAAAAAAGAAGGAAGAGAGGAAAAGAAGAAATAATTCCTCTCACATTCGATAACACTGAAAGAGTGTGTACAAGCTCTACTGAATGTCTTCAAATATGATAACCATTGTTTCATCCCTACTTTTCGGAAGAGGGTTTCCTAAAAAATCTAAAAACTGTGTTGTGTAGCTTGTGCATTTTGGCGGGCTCAGTGATGTTGGAGACAATTAAACTGGAAAATTTTCGCATGAATGTGAGATTATAAAAATCTTGTAACAGTCCGGAATGTTTCATTCCTTTTATGCCAATTCTTAGGACTCTTTCACTCATTTTGGGTGCGGCTTCCCTCGGCTCTCAACGAATGTTAACGTACTTTGCATAACTAGGTCTCTCTCCACTCTCCTTCCAGTAATGAAGATGTTCCAAATCAAATAAAAACATGTTTAACTCAGTTAATAAATACAAAAGTAGATAAAAAATGAATAAACTTTTTGAGAAGAACAGTCTGTAGATAATGCTGAAGGTTAAGTAACGTAGCTATCTCTGCTTGAACAAAATCGTCAAAGTATGGATTCAAGTTTGTAGGGGAACAGTCTATCAAATCAAATGGTCTGAAGTTCTTGTAAAAGGGGTGTTCATTTCCCCAAACTATAAATAAAAAAGTTATGATCGTTGTGCAAAAAAATGGCTTTTGTTTGATTAAATAGTACTGCTATGGATGCCAAGTTGGTTATCCACACAAATGCTGTAAGATATAAAAAATGGAATAATAATAATTGACAGTTGTCAACATGTATGATTCCTATGCAATCTTAGGTGATGTTAAAGACGATGCAAAAGTGATGACCTTAGGCATGGATTAATCATATCTTTCTTTAAAATATGTTTAAGATCTACTTTCGCTCGATGTACCTGACCTTAAAGTTGTTATCCTTGCGACTCTTCAAAAATGACCATAAGCGTATCCTTTCAAGTAGCTTATCGGGTGGCACGGTAGCATTTGTGTAAGTGCATCGTTGTCTTAATTTATGACAAACTTTAACTTAATAATTGAAAGCCACTTCCTGAAACTCTTCACACAAACTATTACTCAAAAATATTCTTAAAAAATGCGTAGTCAATACTACCAGATGAATCTGGGAACACGTTTATTGCAATCACGAAAGCATTGACTAATTTTTAATCAAGAACCTGTTTGCTTATTTGAAGGGTTTCAAGGCATAAATAAGTTAGCTTAGTCGGTGCATGAAGTATATCAGTAAAAAATCCTAGACAACATGGTGCAACCCGTAGTTTAAGGATGATGTGGTTACCTCTAGTAACATAGGAGGGGGAAAATTATTTATGCCACGACAATATACCTAACTAAATATAAACACCAAACAGTTAATTCACTGAATTGGCAAATTCCTCTTCCAAGAAATGCGGGAATATATCATTGTCAGCAAACGGTATGGTATGGTATTAAACCTGTTCAGAAAAGGTACAGACCATTATTTTCTTCTCCTTAGACGGCCTGACCGCAATTGAAATACAACTTTAAAAGCAACGATTCTCGAGGGCGATTACCTTCTCTTCATGACTTCAGTAACGCTGAAAATGCTAACCCTAAAAATCTTGCGAGATGGCTTTTTCTTTGACCTATTATACTCATGGGAAATCGGTTTCCGAGATCAGGTCGGCTATCAAGTTTTTATTAGTGAATAAATGATCATCAAATCAATCTCCTTATAAGGAGAAAGGAACAATCGAAGTACCTGCCTTGAAGCGTTAATTTTGCTTCAGGCATAAAAAATTAACTTGACTGAACTAAACTGTTTCTGTTTCCCCAGATGATGTCACCTCATTGTAGGTAACTCAACATCCCGGTTTAAGGTATCAATGAAGGTTGTCAATCTGTTTTGCCCCGCGTGCATACTGGAAAATCCCAAAACAGTTCTGCTGAGTCAATGGAAAAATGCCCGAAGGATTCAAAAATGTCCTCTGAGAGACTTTGTGTCAATGATGAAGAAGGAGATGAGAATTCAAAACATCGCTTCGATTGTAAAATTAACCGAAAGCGACTGGTGTCCAAACTATTTTACCTGTTCTACTTCTCGGCTTTTGGATCGCTGTGGCCTTATCTATCATTGTATTTTAAACAGTTGTTCCTATCACCGCGACAGCTTGGTATTCTTGTGGCAGTTCGGTCGCTTGTTCAGTTTGTTTTTACGCCTGTTTGGGGAGCCCTTGCGGATCGCTTCAATAAAAGTAAATTTGTTTTATTATTAGGATTGTCAGCTTGGCTATTGTCAACATTTTCATTGGCAATAATACCGATAGGAGAACAACCGAAAGCCTGTTATGAGATGAACTCTTTGTCTTTGTCATTATTCCAAAATGGCTCTACTACACTGACTAACTTCACCGAGGTAATATCGCGAAATCACCAATCTAACGACGAAATTGTTCATGACCACACTCGCTCTTATGAATCTATTTTTGGAACCAGCAAATATCTTCCGTGGGCCTTAAGCTTTTTCTCAAATGACTACGAGCCTGAGAAGTCGACTAAACTCAAAGAGGACACTTTTCCGAATCTACAATATTACCCATCACCTGAGAAAATATCCGACTCCTCTCGATTGTTCATTTTCATGGTTTGTGTTATAGTAATTGGACAGATTTTTGCATCACCGACGCAGTGTTTGGCAGATACAGCCACTCTGCAGATCCTCGCCGAAGATAGCCGTGAATACGGCAAGCAGGCTTTTTGGGGATCAGTTGGTTATGGTATGACAGCTTTCATCGTTGGTACATCGATAAGCGGACGGAGAACCCCTAATCCTTGTAGCAAGGAAATGGACATTAATTATATTCCGTGTTTTTATGTTTTTGGAGTTTTCATGGTGACTGCATTGATCGTAGCAAGTCGTTTTAAATTTAAGCCCGTTGATCACACACAATGCAAGGAAACAGCCATAGGAGGACTAAGAGTGCTGAAGAAATTTGATTACGCGTTTTTTCTATTCATTGTATTTTTTTGTGGCACAGCTTTTGGTTTTATACAGACGTTTCTATTTTGGCATCTTCGCGAGTTAGGGGCCCAACAAATACTGTTTGGACTAATTATTCTATCCAACAGTACTGCAGAAGTAGTAGTATATCTACTGTCAGAGCGACTGTTACGAAACATTGGACATTTCCGGGTGATGTACCTCGGACTCCTATGCTATGCTCTGCGATTCTTCTACTATTCTTATTGTAGCAGACCGTGGCTTTTTTTGCCTATCGAATTTATTCAAGGTGTAACCACTGCAGCTGTTTGGTCCTCATTTGTGTCTCATGTTGGTGCGGAGCCTGGCGTGGCAACAACGCTTCAGGGTCTCGTTAATGGATTTTACACCGGTCTTGGTTACGCTAGTGGCGGCCTCTTGGGAGGTGTGATGGTTCATGAATTTGGTACCAGCACTGCCTTTCTAGTCTTTGGAGAATTAAGCTTGATAGTCCTTTTCGTTTTCATCATAGTAAATAATGTTCGCCAAACAGAGAAGAGCAGTGATATAACTTTTAAAACCGTATCCAAAGCAGATGAATTTGAAGAGTAGTTACCCTTGGTTAAATCACAGAATAAATTTGTTATTACTAATAACTGGTGTTTCCATTGTTTGCACGCAGAAAATTTAATCTCCCGTGTGAATTTTCTTCGAACAACAATTCAAACAGATTTTCAAATAAATTCGATTAAGGTGTGCTATTTGGAACACATACAACGAATCGTTTTAAACACCAATAGTACCCGGCTATCATTTGTACACATGTGAAGTAGAACAAATTCGACGTAAGCGCAGGAGCTGATTCGAAATTTATATAAAACAATCGATTTGTAACACTACGTTAACTTTCACCAGAGCAGACCTGATGTAGAATACATAATATTATAGTTACTTGATATTTAACGGCCTTTATTTTATTCCATCTATGTGGAAATTGATATTTGCAAAAGGACGATCGTCTTAATCATTTTATGATCCGACATTTTTAAAAAATGATCACATCGGAGATTGAAGCTCGGAAATACATCAAACAAATTTCATACCCTAGAGCAGTGACAAATTGATCCTCATGCTGATTTTCTTACGGTAATACTGCACCAGCAATTGTTTTTAGTTTTCAAAAGAAGTTGTAGTGGTAAGAAAAGGAAAATGAATGGAAAAGAGTTAAGTTGTATTGGGAAAGTTCTCAAATACCTTTGACGAGACCTAAACAACTAGCTTTGCCTCTTTTATTTTGTAAATTTGAAAATCGTTCATCCCTTTATAATTTATAGAAAAGTATATTTACGTTTTCTCTTCGAAACAAGGTTTATCAATCAATTCCACTGCCGATATTGCACATAAGGATTTGAATATCAGAAGGCTGAATAAAAGGTAGATACATTTACCAATTATAGGCAATTTGTGGTATTTTTGAATTTGCCAAGTGTACAACTGTAGACATAACCAGATATGACTTTGAAATTCTGCAAATTAGAATAATTCTTAGCTTATTTAATCTATTGTCCATTTATTATACTGATGGCCTGTAAATATGACTTCTCTCCTCTGCCATTTCACTTAACGTGCGCTCTAGGTTTACTTTCTTTGTTTCAGTGGATTTACAGCTGTTAAGGTGACAGAGTCGAACCTTGATACTCTTGCCGGTACAGTTCTGTCCGTGACCTGAAGGAAGATGAATCATGCACCTGCGTTTGGAATAAGTTAATCCTCCACCACACGTTGTCGTACAATGTGACCACTTGGACCATTCTGACCATCGCTCACCATCCTCAGAGCTGTCTGTAGGCAGGATAAAAAACCACCATGATCATGGTCTCTCCTCGTAACACTTAATTCTGACTGCCATTTTAGTAATTTCAAAACGATTAAGGTTTAAGGTCTTTAGTACCGAAGGAACCGTGCTAAGAACCATTATGAATGTTTCCGAGAGCTACAGAATTACATGGATTGATAGATAACCGATGTTACGGATGAATCTGACTCGAGGAGAGTCAAACTAATTTCTCATCTATTTTTTTCCAACTCGATAGGACCACAGGCTATCGTTTGTAGCCTCGATGGTCAGGCTATCCTATTACTCTCCATTTAAAATAACTAGCGGTTTAAAAGCTCAGCTGGACATTTTGTACGCACGGAAGCGATCAGACGAAACTGACAAACTGGTTGAATTTTTTCTACATTAGTGGTATTACCATTTACCCTTACGCAGAGCACTTTTATGAAACTCGAAGTATCATTCTTGGGTTGATCAAAACACGTCCATGTCGTTGCCCCTTTGCTGCACAGGAATTCGGACGGTCAAAGAGCTCACTTCACACTTGTGAACTATTTAACAGAAGCAGCTAATAGTCAGAGTAGCTTCGAGTGAGCGGATCACCAAAACACATTAAAGTCACGTTATTTTCAGAGTCACATCATTGATAATGCCACATTACCCCCAGCCTCGACCCGATTAACTTTTGATACGATTAGTTTTTTAGTAAAAGCAAGTTGGTCGGTAGAGGCTCAATATTTCCATAATATCTCGTAACAGTTAATGGTACTGTAACAATAGAACGAGAAATGGCGATCATTGTGCATAGTAAAGCAGATTGAAGTGGAGCAGCAGCTAATAGTCATTGATAAAAGATGAAGATAAAAAAAATCTTTGGCTGCAAAGATAAAGTTAACAGTGGGTCTTAAGATTCGGTGGTCAGGTACTTGGACAGTGGGTTTGTAGAAGACCCACTGAGACCAAGTCAAGAACAAGTGCAATCTCGCTATTCTGTAGAGTTTCGGTGTAGAAGGAATTCTCTTTCGGATAGGTTCCTTACTCGCACCACGTTGGTCTTTATGTTGAAAAAGTATTGCATTAACACTACATATAATGGCTTTGATCGTTATCCGTTTCGAAGTAACCTAAGTGTTTTATCCGGTCCATATATGAATGGGGATGGGGGGGGGGGGGGAGGGGGGGAGAAGGGAGTCAATTTCAGTCGTTTTCCGGTCTTTTACTTTTGTCATTTGTGACATATATTTGTCGTGTTTGTTTGTTTGATTTTGATGATCTCCAGCTTTCGTTCCAGCTCCAGCGTTCTCCGGCTTTGGCTGAGACCGCTATCTGATAATTAATTGATACATAACCGTTATCGGCAGAAGACATAATGGTCTCCTTCGCTCATTTTTAGAGCAGGGGTGAACATAAAAATCAGTTACTGGTTCAGCCATGGAGTCGCCAAGTTACATCGTTTTTATTGAAACTGTGAAGCAAAATAACAAGGGGAGCGCCCATGAGACTAACCCGTAAGATTCTCCCGCGAACGATACTCCTTTAGTTACGCTGCATTGATAGTATTTTTACAGACTAGACGTAACCAACGCATTTGTATAGGTAATCACATGATTTCGAGTTTAATTTAGGATAAATCAGTTTCCACTCCATTTTAGGTTTACTCTAAAGCCAGTGCAGGTTCGAGAATGCTTGTGTTGCTAATAGATTTCTTTGAAAGTTACGACAGAGTTTACAGTTTAGTCTAATAAAATTATTACAAACCTCCGTTGTTATGGTTATGTTTCGTACGCTCCTCCTCTGGTTTTTTAGCGATCTTTGCATCTTGAGCTGTCAATTTCTTCACAAGCTTCGTCAGAGTCTTTGCGGCATCGGCTAGATTTGCTGCCATTTCAGCACTTTTTAGCATACTCTTGTATCTCAGTTCTTCCTTTTTAGTATCTTCTATTGTAATCTTAGTCTCGTCGGTGTCGCTGGACTGCTGATTATGGCTCTGAATTTGGGTTGCGTTATTCTTCTTAGATGCCACACCTTCCGAAAGTAAGCTGGACAATTTTTCACCTCCTCGAACTCTAGTTTTAAGGATCTGTTTTACCAAAGGCGCATACTCTGACGGCGTTGATGTGTGCTGCGTTTTATCGAGTAAGTTTAATCTTTTTATTGCTCTTATTCGAGAGGAAATTAGGCCAGATAGCGTAGGAATGAGAGCACCTTGCATGGCAGCATAATTATTTTGGTAATTGTTGAATTCTGGTACCATGGTCCTCACCGGTGGATCCTGTTCTTCTCTAGTGTCATCGTTTAGGTATTCTTCGTTCGATTGCTCATCATAAGTAGCTTGGCCATCATTGTCCTTGGGGGCCACGTTGTTATCGTCATTATTGTCAACATCATTGTAATCTGCCATCTCATTCCCGAACAAAGACGAGTAGGCTGTGTTGTAAGTGTTGTCTTCAGTGGGTAACCCTTGATACGGTTCATCGTTGGGATCCATTTGGTGACCATCATCTATTAGAGGGTAATTCTGGTCCTCTTGATTTTCACCATTTACGAAGACAGTATTTGGCGACTTTAAAGGACTGAGCTCATTTGTTCCGTCCAACTGCAGAATTTGTGACGGCATCATATTGTTGCGAACGTAGCTATCGGGCGGAAGGTTTGTCAGCGGAACAACAACTTGTTGCTTTTTTACTTTGTCAAAGGTTTGATAGGCTGCCGTATGCTTTTTCTTTCCTACATTGAATTTAGATGAAATGGTTAGGAATCTACCAGATTGACATGACAAGGCAGTTCAAAGCAATAGAGGACTTTCTAATATTTACGGGTGAGACGTAATGACAGGGAAACTAGCTTAACTTAATGCTTCCGGTCAACCGAATCAATCTTTGCCGCGTAAGCCAAAACAAGAACTTTGGTGGGGTTGTGCAAGGCGAGGTCAGCAGACAAAGTAAGCACGTCCAATAATGGAAGTTAGGAAACTCATCGCGATCGCTGAAACCCTAATAACTTCGAACTTTGAATTCAAATAGTAAGGAAATACTTGAAATAAACAAATGACTAAATCAAATTTGACCAACTAACAAAATACTTCATAACAGTATCATTCTGTCAAAAAAAGTGAAAAGTTCTTCAGCGGGTGGAGGTTTCTCCTTTATAAACTTAAGTCATTCAAAGCATGTTCAGTACAAAGTGATGGAATGTATTGTATTAGATCGTACCTCTACTTACTAAACTTCCACACTTCAAAATGGAACACGTGAGTAAAAAGAGGAAAATTACTCTGGCATTCACCATGACCACTGTGCTTTACTTCACCTAAAAGTGTACAGAAAAAAAAAGTACATTCCAGATTTAAAAAATTGCACACGGAATAACACGAAATGTGATGCCTCTATTTCAATCTCTCAAAAAGGGTATCCTCTATATTATTAACTCATTTCCAATGGGCATCTTGTTTTTTTCTTTGAAGAAAAAATTATGATTAATGATCACAGTCAAAGCAAAGGCGATGGTTGATTGAAGTATTTTTTATATTTCCAATCTGGAAAAAAGAGAAATTGCTGAATGGGACCAGCCCGCTTTAGTAACGTTATTATTGACTGTTGTCAAAATCACGGTGAAATTTCTTATCCATATCCTAAGCTTGACGTATGTTTCCTTTATAGAATAACAAGAGAAATTATCGCAGGATGTGCAAGCTATGACTTTGAAAGTCAAAAGCAAAGCATGTAAGAAAGTTTATTTTTAAATGTCACGGCCCTAACACAGGTGGACGGAGCTTTTAAACAACTTAACAGCTCA
This sequence comes from Pocillopora damicornis, assembly GCF_964200805.1. NCBI lineage: Eukaryota > Metazoa > Cnidaria > Anthozoa > Scleractinia > Pocilloporidae > Pocillopora > Pocillopora damicornis. The sequence continues at coordinate 10,675,445 of NC_142678.1, forward strand.
TTATCCTAACTTAGGATTCGGAGAAAATTAACCATAGAAGATGATTAATTATGCTATTATACACAGTTTGGTTGAAAACTGAAAGTTGTCCCAAATCTGAAATTTCCATAACGAACACACTTTTATATAACTTATAAACAAATTTAGCCAATTTATTAGATTGAAACTTAATCAAAACAGCGTGCCACAACCGTTACATAAGATCATAGTAAAGTTAGCATGGATCACATACTTACGCAAAAATGATATGTTTAGAAGTAGTGGTCCTTAACTAAGACGAGTGCTCGCAGCATAAGTCGATGATAGCGCTTGTTTGATCAACCCATTAGAAAGAGGCCAAATCGAACAAAGAAATTAATTATGCTTGAAGCAACCTGTTTTGTTTTTAATTGCGCAGCTTGTGTAACGGGTACCATCTATAGCAAGCCTAGATTAGTTTTGGAGACTAATACCTTGAAATGTCTAATGAGTAAACAAACATTTGCCACTCGCTCTTGTAAAAAGCAAAGTCCCATTTTACTCAGCAAAATCAGGGAATTTGGTTCGGGTTCGGAATGGGTCGTAGACACTCGTAGCTGTCCTTATGATGTCAAGCTTCCACCTTTTTATTCTAATTTTTAATTTTGCCTTTCATGCCCCGAATTTATTTTTGCAAATGATCTACTAAACACCCAAACCCAGATATTGGAAAGGACTCATGATGACTGGAAATGAATTCCATCGAGACCAGTTCAAAACTGTTTGGCTGTGAATAAATTAACACTGCTCAGGGTCTGAATCTTAAAGGTGGCCTCATTTTGGTTTCAGACCTTTTTCTAAAAATCTCCTTAACTAGTAAACTCGTATATGTTACACTTCTGTATTTCCACTAACTTGACGTCCGTCGACGCAAGAGTGGTATTCTAAAACTTTAATCCAACAATTCATCAATTTGATGCTAACATCTAATTGTGAAAGAAATTCTTGAAAAGGAATTCTATTCGCAAGTCAATGAACATTGAGAAATAGTTACGGCAGACTAAGTTTTGAAATTGAACTCTATTGTTCAGTTGTAGTTATCAAGAACGTCTTGATTGGGAGGGTTAAGTTGTACTCAAAACAAGTCTGTTAGAGCCACACTGATATGGATTTATTGATCTTTATTATTATCAATTTATTACAAGCGATACATCAAGAAACAACAATTAGAAAAAGGAACGAACAAATGGAAAAAATATAGATGAAATGTTTCATTTCGCACAATCAACATAACGGCTAACGGTTTTTTTTTGGTTCTAAGATGTTTCCACAGTGTAATATTAAACGTGATCACATGATTAGTACGATTATCGACACAGGTTTGCCTGTGAGTATACTTAGCTTATTCTCGCCCAGTAACTTAAAAATGCACCCTGTTAACTATTATGTAACATTGTTATTGCTGTTAGTAGCTGTCCCAGTTTTCCCACGGGTGGATTTTCCTTTTTTGTTCTTATAACTTAATAGTTTGCTATACGCCTTGGATTGCTTCAGCATTCTTTTCAGCGGAGCCAGGCTTATCTTGAAACGTTGAATACGAAGGCCCAATGGAATAACTTTGCGTTTTAACGGAGAGCGAAAAATTGACCGACTGAGAGGAAATACTATTGGTATTCGCTTTGTTAGTATTAATTTACGCCAAGTTTTAAGCATCCGACGAACATCAACCTTTCTGCCCTGTCCAGGTCTCTTCGATGCAGCTGTAGTTGAAAGAAAAATAAAACCTTCGTGAATGCTAGGCTGGCATGATGATCAACTACCTCTCTCAAGGGCCACCTCGACATAATTACAAACACATTAGAATGGCGTCGGTTTTTAGCATTTTTTAACCCCTATAATTTTTTCGTTTTGTTTCTTAAAGATTAAAAAGCTCAGTGTTTACTCTTATACTCACGTATTGAACTTCTTTCGACAAACATGGTGGATGGGCCACTGTCACCACGCAAATCAACGCTGTGGTCAAATGAGTAAGGATACCAGCCCCTTAGTGGTTGAAAGCCCCGGTGTCCTCAAAAGAAAAGAATAGATTATAGATTTTTCAATGTTGAATTCGTACAAATGGCAGACTGCAGACCACGATTAATTTTAAATTTTTATGATAATTAAATTGAACGTTAGAAGGAGTTTCATTACTTAAAAGGGTAGCACAGCTGTAAGTCACCCATCTTTACTCATTTCATGTAATGTGAATTTCATTAACAATAACACTGATCTCTATACTCAACAAATGCATCAGTGACCCACTCACCAAAGCCGTTATATAATAACACTGATCTCTATACTCAACAAATGCATCAGTGACCCACTCACCAAAGCCGTTATATCCGTATCCATAACCAGCTGGAATATGTCCAAGAGGTGAACCATACCAGAGACCACGGCCAAAACGGGAATCATACCCATAACCCAAGGTATGCCTCAGTGGTTGGGGCAAAGGACTGTGCACAAACCGATGTGGGAAAGGAGGACCGTGTCTGTAGAAGAGACGGTGCCCGATGGGACCAATTGGTCTGTAATGTTGCGGTAGATGAACAGGGTAAATACCATGATATCCACGGTAAACAGGAATGTTCAGAGGATGGCGATGCATTAAGTGGTGGATGTATCCTCCGAATGCTGTCGGTACTCCGTTAGGCATCAAGGTCATGTGGTGTGCTGAGGGGAGTAAGGCACCAACACTCGGTGCTGCTGCTAGAGTTACAATTTCATGTTTCTTGTTTCTAGAGGCTAGATTAGGCTTAACAGTTTTATGAGGGATATGAAGTCTCTTGGATTGATAACCATGCTTTCCTGCATACGAAAGAAACAATGAAGCATAAAAAAATACGTTTTGTACGAAGGTTTTGAGGTCACGAATTCTTTTTTACCATAGCATACTTAAATTGCAAGTAATTTGTGGAACCAAGTTATTGACAAAAACAATAATTGTAATCGATTTTGGCTTCATCTTGCCTTTTTCTTTCTGTTCTTAGTGTTTTACGAATTCTGTGAGTGTAGTATGCAATCGAAAATCCATATGTGATAGAACAAAAAAGTTTTTGTTCCCCGCATAATCCAATTTTCCATGCGAGCATGAGAGCTGACTTAGAAATTGAAGGAATATTGAACATTTCAAAACCTTAAGCCATGGAAAATGTGTATGAACACTGACACAGACAATTAACGGACTGAAATTGTTGAAGAATACTTACTTGCTATATGCTTTGGCTCAATAGTCGTTGAAATCAGAATAATCAAAGCGAGGTAGAGTGGAATATTATTCTTCATTTTTCCTGATAAACTTGTTTTCTGATCAAATTTATTCGGAGTTTGTCTTTATATCTGCCACGCAAAATGTTATAAAAAGGACTCTTTAATAGGATGACAATACCATGCTATTGTTTTCCTTTGAGGTCCAAAATAGTCATGGTTAAACCCCAAATTAACAATAACTATTACGGGTGACAGATAAACTTAAAGATTCCTTAAGTCAAACATGAGGACTTTTGTTTAATATCATTTTGATGTTAATCGTCATTATGGCTGGACAGTTTGTCTCTAACATAGACCAGCTCGCCATAATTTGTAACTATCATTATTAGTCGTGACCTTATTCAATTCGTGTAAGGATGAAAATTTTTTTTGTTTTGAGAAAAAGTCTTCTTGATGCAAATCACATTAAAAGTGCTTAAGGATTGCTTCCATGCAACGAAATATTTAAGGTTTCGTAATTATTTCACGGGTTACCTCTCTTTTAACGCTTATCATGCTTCAGTATGAGCAAGCACCCTAGCACTAATATACGTAAGTGTCGATTTTTGCAAAACTTTGCTATAAGAATCATCTTAGGACTTAAGATATATGACCACATTAATTAGTAATAGTTTCGAATCACTTGGATGGCTCAATATCAACGACAAATCAGAGGTCAACGATGCTGTAATGGTCCATAAATGCTCTAACAAACTAGCTCCTAACCACCTATGTGATCAGTTACAAACTGGTCATCAGTAAGCTCCAGAAAAACACCATCTATATCTATGATTTAAAAATTTCACGTGGTCGCTTGGCAACCAGACATCCCTTTTTCTGTTCACAAATGAGTAAGATACAGGAATACTTTACTGAGAAATAAGTTTATTACTTTGACCGGCTTATATTCTATTATGTCCTTGCTGCAAATGCTCAAAATTATGAAATTATAGCTACATGGAAATTTTGGTCGATTTCTGGGTCAACGGTCAAGCTTTGCTAATAAATTAGTAATGAGTTTTAATTTGTTAAACTCTTGGAAAGTTGAGGGCATGAAAAATAGGGCTACCATCGCACATGCGTGTGGACCGACATAAAGAATTTCCGACAATTATTGAAAGACATGGTCAGAATATCTATCGGAAAGCATCAGATTTCTATCCTCCTAATTGGCCAATTGCGTATCGAAATACATAAAAACCCAGCAGCGGCTAACGTCGCTGCATCTATTCGAAACCTGTGAGATTTTTACAAGATTGTCAAGATTACAAAGTCGAAGTGCTCGATTAAGTTGGATCACAAAGAATGGTCATATAGAAGTATCCAATAACTTTTTATTCTGAATGGGGCTAGGGTTCAGCTGCTGCAAATGTGTGCTTCCAGTGGCATAATCATGGTTCCCAGATACAAAAGACAATGCGAAATTAGATTGATTTTTTATTTGCGAAATGTTCATAAAATAGTCGACACGTACGTAGCTTAATTATGGCAGGAAGGTTAATTAGCCCAAGGTTTACATAATGGGGAGTAATATGGTCACGAAATGGTGCATTGTTTATGATTCTTACAATTGGTCTTGTAGCTTTACCACTGAACTGAGACAATGGAGCTTCATAATTATTTCCTCATAACATGCAGCCATGTGTTGGATGAGGATATACAAGTGCATTATAAACACTTACAAGAGACTGGCTTTTTACATTTCGTTTCAGTTTTTCAATTTTGTTTACACTTTTTCTGGCTAGGTTTAATTACCAATTTAATCAATATAGACGCGTCATAACCACCTTCGTCAATGTAGCTTCAGTCGTATCATCTGCTAATTCAACCAAGTGGTCGGTTGTAGTTTTTCCAGCTCTAAGGCCAATCTGGTTCGGTACTGGAATATTTCCAGTCGTGAAATGAAATAATGACTGATTAAAAATGCATATTTCTTAAAATTTTACTTAGAGCTGAAAGGACTGATATAGGGCTTTAGTTTTTACACAAAGAGCGAGAGCCTTGCTTGAAATAGAATTTCTAAATTGCCTAGAAATATGCTTTGCTTGTATGTATGTATCGCCACCGTGTATTTAAATGTTGCCTTTAGTTCATGTTGTATGTGTATGCAGTTTCTATCTAAACACAATTTTTCGATACGATACCAAAACATTATATCGTAAACTTGTTTACATTTCTCTTTTGAAAGCAGTCGTGAATACTTGTTTCTGCATTTTATTACAACATAGCGGGAGAACATCTTGAGATTTCTCTTGTGATTCCTCTCGTCGATTTTCTGTCTAGGGAAGTGTTCTTCTAGGGACGCACTTTCTTTAGAGTTTTACTTAACAGCAGTAGAAGGCAGTAAAAAGTAATTAGAGGTCAGTGAGAAGTAGAAGGAGAAGGAGTAGCCGCTGGCCGCAGAAAGTAAGAATAAAGAAAAAAACAAGAAGAATCTCGAAGCCTATCCATAACGAGAGTAGTTCTAAAGCTAGTTTCTCCCATCATTGTGAACCAGAATGTTTGGTTGAGGACTCACTGACATATAGTTTTCATGAACATGATATTTTATCTGAAGGCGCTTATTAATGTCCACGAGCTACTGCTTTTGTACTTTCTTCTTCGCAGATTTTAGTTTCATTGCTTCCATTAGTTTCTGTCGTTCAAGTTCAGTTTCCTCTCTAATCTCTTCCATTTTATGAGCGACATCCTCAATTGGGGAGCTGTGTAAATTCGCTGAATTGTCTAAAATTTGATCTTCCACGTTGGTAGCATCAACGGCTGCAGGAGATAAAGAGAAAATCTGTCAAGACTCTGTCGCTTAAAATGTGCAAATCATTGAGCTTTGTTCGAGCGTTTGCTTTATCGCCTTGTATATTAGAACCAACCGGGTGAAAATAGCGCGACATACAATTTAATGAATAATGGTGCACGAAACTGATTAAAGCTTGATGTAAAATATCTGAGAGACTACGAACGCCCTGATTGGTCAAAAGCCTATCATTTATTGCACTAGTAAACCCCTAGTCGTTTTACAAACGCTGTAGACTCAATTCTCTACAGGTTTAATAGCGTAATAACTCACTTGGGATGTTGGGTGAACACTCAAAAAGTTTGTAAATCACTTCCCTCTTGCTCGTGATTTAAAAACTCTTATCACGTAAACTGTGGTGTTATACAGGGATTTCCGGCCCTGAGAAAAGCTGTAACAACACACGTGAAAAAATATCGTATTTTTTCACGAGTGTTGATATAGCCAATCAGCTGCTGACACGTCACTTGCCTTTGGCGCTACTCGGTCAGGTTGAGGAATGATAGGCAAAGCCTTCACGATTCTCAATACAAGTTTGTTTGTCGGAGCTTCCTCGAATTATATGGCGGCTAAAACACTAAAAAATATGTATTGCTGACAGACAGCGAGGTTCAAACTTTCCTTGAAGGGGAAGAAAACCAATAGACCAGAAGAAAACCGAAAGTTACTTATTCAGTGGCTTTGGTGTTAGCATTTCTCTCGGCTGAGAATGAAAATCGACAACTGGAAGATTTGTCACTGGCCGATTTTGGCGGTTTACCTGAAAGACTTCTTCTGTCGGTAAGGACAAAGTCAATAAATGAGATTTTTTAAACTGAAAATTACGTCCATTGTTGTTTTTGTAATCATTATTCAACGCATTTTTCCATCTTAAGAGTTAGCGCTAACACACTCTACGGTTGTTATTCGGGAATAATCGATTCATTTATTTTCATTCATCAATGAAGTCGGCTTTTCTTCTCAGTAAAGGGCTTTTGTGTTTATCTAATAAACAAAATAATACATGGTTGCTCGTAGATATGGAATTTCTCTTCTCGTGTTCAACTCGACATCTCACTCGTTCGTTGCGCTCACTCGTAAGCTATCGAGTTAAACACACGAAGAGAAATTCTATATCTACGCGCGCCCATGTATTATTCTCTATTTCTCGTGCTCTCCCAATATCCAGCGTGGATTATTATGGCGGTAAACCGATACAGTGTGCGGTCTATTACTTAGATACCCAACACATGATCGGTGGAAAAAAAAAACTTTCCGCGTTAATGACTCAAAATTTCGAACAGATAAAGATGATAGCCATTGCAATAAATAACTTAGTTTCTTATAGCATTCTTACGATACATTCTTGCCCCATGCCCTCCAAGAAACATTGGTCCAAGATGATTATGTCTGTACATTTCAACAGCGTGATTCATATAGAATCCTGGATACTGTGGAGGTATTATCGGTCGGGGAATCATAGTCCCAGTGACAGGCTCCTGATACATCCCGTCATTTGGATCTGCTAGGAAAACTGGTCCTGAAGCCTGCATATGAGGCCAGTGAGTATAACCATGATGAAGTCCCCAGGGTATCATGGGATAGTAGCTCTGATGAGGGTAAAATCCACGAAATCTAACGTAGGAGCCGTAGGGAAACAAATGTGAGATTTGAGGTCCAGGAAACGACGGATAGCCGCGATGCAGAGGACTTGGTACACCGGTAGGTCCAACAAGCAACTCATTTTCTGCATTTGCAGGAGGAAGGTAAGGTCCTTCAAGTATTGATGTCGCCACGGGCGGAACAGCGACGACTTCTTGTCGTCGGTATAAACTTGGATGAGACTTTAGAAGTTGCTTGGGTCTTTTTAGTTCTCCTTGAATTTAGGTGATAATCACAGTTGGAAACGCTGGCTCAAAATTTGATCAGTTATGAGTTAAAACCCCGAAACTCACGTGGTTCAGAGAAATTCTTAGCTTTCAACAAAGCAAGATTTCTTCCTAATCAGACCACGTTTCTTGATCATTTTCCCGATGCTTACGTCAAATTGTTTGCTTAATCGAAAGAATGACGAGAAAGTTTCCAAAAGGGACCCAGTTTAAGCCCTATTATCTCCACCATTCCTGTTTTTCGGAACGTGGCATAGAAACAAGCTTTGATTGTTATCGTCATTATTGAAACTGAATCTAAACTTACTCCGCAAAATACAAAGACTTATAACCGGCTATTTCTTCGGACCAGTGAAAAAATCACAATACACTGTGACAACTTTTCAAATTTCTGCCTGTTATTTAGAAATGAATCTGAACTTACCTGTTGCCGGTCGAGCAAACACCTCTTGGCCAAGAACGATAACTAGGACAAGAAGTCCACGTGCAAAAGGTAAGTACATAGCAAAACCGAAGTCAAAGATTTTGAGTTTTTTTTACTTTTCTTTCCTCGTAAAAATATTTCGACAACGGAATGTAAATTAAAGACAAACGTAAAACCACATGGAGTTTTTCAAACTTAAAAAAATATTTAGTTTGTACCCGCCACCGGTAAAGTTTGTCAAAACAAACGTAAAACATGTCAGGTTTGTACGAATAGGACCCTTTCTTTTCAAATACAACAGATAACTCAGCCACATCGTCAGATATTTGAAAGCCAGTTTGAACTCTCTTTTCTTAATACTTCTCAGATACGATGAATCTTTAAAAAAACTTCGACAAAAATTTTTTGCAGCAACAACGGCTATATTTTTTTTTCTATCCGTAAAACTATTCTATTCATAAAACTATTCTATCTACAAAACTATGCTTCGCCTTCTGAAATGATCTTTGAAATACTAAAGCCAATTTTCATCGCCCCGACTCGTTCAGATAAGTTCACAACTCTAAATCAAACGCAGTGCGTTTGCCCCTCTGTGTCAGTTGTGACTACAATCTTCCCAGTTTTCTAAAGAATTGGTGATCAGTTTCAGAAATATTTATAATGACGTATTTATTTTCTTTCATGTAGATAGATTTCTCAGAAAGGACAGCAACGGTTTTGCCTTCTTTTATTTTCGTTCCTGAACTGAAATTCCTCTCCTTTTCAGACTACACAGTGTCTTTTTGCAAGGTTTGGAAACGTACTTTCTTATCTCTTCTCGCTTGACTTGTTCAATCTTTTTATCACCCTTTCTTTGTTAAGGTTGTTATTACGAGGATGTTTGGTTACTTAAGAACAACTTATTAGATGTGTCTTTATTGCACTGATACTGAGGCTACAAGTGAACAGGTGTAAATAGCTAAAATTCTGCTGTGGAAGGCGAAATTTAGGTAGAAGTTAATCGCAACTCTTCGTTTAATTAAAGATTCATCTCACCGATTCTGTGGAGATATATTTTATGATTTTAGTATCACACAATTACTAGCAGATGTTCTGACGGTTTTAATTTTTGCAACTTATCCTCTTGGGTGTTCAACAGCAATCAGTGGAAAGAAAATGAAAGGATCCTTAGAGTCAAAAGTATTGTCCTTGTTCAGGATCCTGTAAGCAGGGCCGGTCAAATAAGACTTTGCATTTTCCTGCGCAGTGGTTTCGTGTGGCACTCCGCGAGCATCCTTCATGATTGGAACAGTGATTAGGCCGGGCTTGACTTTCTCTGTTGAAGAGGAGGGACAAACGATGTCAAAACTTACCCTATCGTTCATCACATGGAAGATAAAGATAATGCTCTTAATGGTTACGATGAAAACTGAACTTTTAAGATTAAAGCCAACTCATCCATGATCGTCTTACAATCTAAGTTCTTTAATCACTTGTTTAGTTTAGTCGCTAATGAAGTTTGTTAGGTGTTACTGTCCCAATCAGCTGTGTTCTTAAACCATAACAGTGGCAGGTTACGCTACTTGACATAACACTTAACGATGTTTCATAGGATTCTCTTTGCCAAAACTGCCCATTACTGCTGCTTCATTTTGGTATTGATATCTAACTGCGTGCATTATCTCACTACATATATATTTGATAAAAGACAGTTCACAGTCTTATAGTCTTACAGCCATACAGTTCTGTAAAACTTATCTTCATAGAAAATCGGCTGTAACGGTTATTTATCCGTGTTTAAGCGCAAATGAATTCGGTAAACCGAAACACAACTTGATGAAGGTCAAATTTAGAAACGAATAGTTGATCTTAAGTAAACTTACCGGATCGTATCCTTTTTGTCGAAGGTCTTCCATTTGCAACTTTAGACGTAAGAATTATTGAAATAAGAATTACATTGCGAAATATTTGCCATCTCATTTCCTTCAAAGCTAAGTAGACTTCCGATAAAATTACCGAACTCAGCTCTGCAGAGTGAATATAGATTCACTTCGTAAATGGAGTTCAACTAATTCTTAAAAGTTTTGTAAGGTTGATCCTGCGATTGCGTGGTGTTGCTAAGTAACACTCTTACCGGTGGTTTTCACGGTTTTATTTCAACTTCTATCCATCTAGGGCTCATGTTGACATAACGGGTGAAAGCATGGTGTAATTACTCATCATGGTAAAGAAGAGTGGTAAAAAAATATATAAGTATTTCCGCCGTGGTAACTAGAGAGGCATCCAGGATAGAAAAAGATATCAACAGCAGGTTAGTGGATCGCTGTGCAAACACTTCACCAGGACATCAATTATCAAAATGCGTCAATTACAATCGTTAAACCCTATGCTGCTCGTTATATTTTTCCTCCGACACCGACAAGGAGAATTTGTTTAACAATCAAGAGCTTCTCTAATTGGCGATCTTTGTTTTCATGAACATAATTGTTTATTCAGGGCTGATATTAGAGTCACTCTGGTGGTTAAGTGTGGAAACCAACCAATCACAGCGGAGTACAATCTTATGTTTAGGTGACACGTAACTAGTCGACTTCTCAACTTTTGGAGTAGTCCTAGGGGAGCAGAAGTGACTACAACGTAAGACACACAATAGTGTAGGCTATTATTGTTTTGGCCATCTTGATCATCTTTGACAAAAACATAAACCGAGACCTAAACGCTTCAGGTGGAACCCTTCGAACTAATTGAAACATTAAGATTTATCATTCCTAGAGCAGAGCAGATCTCAAGGCTTCCACACATACTGGGGTTTTACAAAATTTGTTGTAACCGGACTAGCTTAAAACGAAATAACATTAAAATGAAATAACAGAGTTGTGACATTATCTATATACAGAACGTCAATAGAAGCTGACAAAAACGAAAGTGTTATCTTTCGTCAATGTCAGGGTATCTTTGTTCCCCTTCATCTTCGTCAGCATTGTAACTTTCTTCGTGCTCACGGTCCGAATGATGTGGTGGAGGCTCATCTCGTTCATCATTGTCATAGTCGGAATTATCATCGTCATCTTCATTATCATCTTCTCCCTCATCATCCATTGGATATGGAGGTCTTGGATTCATTGGTCGATAGAAAGGTAACCGCGTTTCGGTGGCGGGGAATGGTCGTGCAAAAGGTAGATATTGATTAACACGAGGAAGAAATGACGGCTTTTGAAACATGGCTGGTCCTCGATATGAAAGGGGTATAGGCCCAAGTGAAGGAGTTGTGATCACATTCTGAAGACGTTGCATAAAGTCTGTCATGTCATTGTTTTGAAAATTTTGTATTTGTGGAAATTCTTGTTGGGGCACAAGTAATCGCGCTTTCGACTGAAGTTGAGCGATGCGATTTTCCAACTGGTCTTCAAGAAGCCACCTTTGTTTCGCAAGATTTAATTCCTGCATTTGCATTCCCTCTCCTGGCAAGACTCCCTTTTCTTCCTTTACTTGTTGCATATTTCCTGTGTTAGGAATTTGTGTCATTAGATCTCTTGAGTTCAGCATTTTATTCATGCCACTGTTTTCCATCATACTCGAACTCCGCATACTATCAGTGTTATACAAATCAACATCTTTTCCAATGTCCGTGCTTTTCATTCGTGCGATGAAGTTAAGAAGATCCAAATAGTTTGCGCGCTTTGCAGAGAGATCCCCTCCTTTAGTTATGGAAGATGGGCTTCTGCTGTGATCATAACTTTCTTCTATCTCTGTCTTTAAAGTCTGGCCGAACTTTTTTCTTCTAAAAGGGTGTCTCGATGATTCGTCTTGTTTATATCTTTGTTCAGCGTTGTGGGCTGATTTAGCCTTTTTTGCAACTTCGTTCAATAACCTCAGTATTGCAGCTCGGAGTTCGACGACTGTTTTATTTTTGGAAGCTTCTGATTTACCTTCGATGCTGTATATGTCGGCTTTATCGTCCTCGCCTTCCTCTTTTGATTCTAACAACTGGATTTGTTCACTAGTTAGTTTTCTTTTGATAGCCTGAACATCTTTCGAATGATTTTGGTACAGTTTTTTTAAAAGTTTTCGGAACTGACTACCAACTACGACTTTCCTAGCGAAGTGGACATTTTGGGGATTTCTCACTAAAACATCTTTTCTAGTTGCTGGAAGAGAAATGATCTTTGCTGCCCCGTTTAAGTCTTGTGAAGAACTTGTTGATCTTTTCTGTGTCAAAGGTTTACTGGGTGCTATTCTCCTGAAAACAAAATGATAATAGAGACTTTTGGTAATCATCATAATTGCCCTTAACAGAGAGCTCTAACACTGAAATAAAAACCCTCAGGCTTAACTAGTGTCCCTCCCCTTGGGCAAAAATGCAAAAAAAAGAAATGAAAAAATTGAAAAAAGCAGTAGATAAACTTGAGACTGATAACGGATGCTTACCCGGCCAACGTTTTTTCCATGTTTTTGCTTTTGATTTCTGGTCTGGCTGTAACACTTCCTTTCGCTTGGAATTCCGTTTTCAAAATCATTTTCTTATTTTTCCACTCTGTTTTCATTTTTATATGTCGCCCTCCATGGATGTTCATGCATTCTGCAGAGGTGTTTATGATATGTGTTAGTCGACTTGCAGTATACCTCAATTACATGGGGCTAATCTCCGCGGTTCACGCCCTAAAGAAGATTACGAGCCGGATACAACCTAAGGTTCTACATGCATACACAAAAGATGATTACACAGTGACTTGAATTAGCAAAGCAACTGTTTTGACTTTTTAAATCAAAGGGTAAAGAAATATCTGCAGCGAGCGTGAATGAAAAGAATACTGGGCTTCAGGATACCGTTGGCTTCTCTAAAACATTTGTGTTTTAACTTCAAAACATTTCACAGCCCTCCATCTACATGAGCTTGGCTCCAAACTGCAATTGGCTCTAACACAAAGCATTTTGTCAACACCAGTGCATTCGACTCGGAGCGCTATTTAGCCAATAGGCTTTTACGCCTCCATTAAGGTGGTCCTTTTTTTTTAGGATTTATTTTGTTAAGTCAGTCGAAATCCCAAATTACAAAGACTAACGTACCTCTCAAGTCTAAAGTACGCACACACATCGGTGCGAACGTCGAGCATTAAGACACAGTCTGTTGTCAATGATATTGTAAAGAACTGGTCAGCCAATGTTTAGTATTACCCCATATTGAGGTGAGAAGAGCAAAACAAGTGAAACAACGAGCTGAGTCAAACAATAAGCTGGCAATGACAACCCTTAGGTACTGTCACTACTTTTTTAGACAAAAGTAAGTTAAAAAGATTTAAGCAATGAAGTGTTTCGTTCTGATGCCACGACGAATATTCTTCATTTGGACGGGCTTGTACTGCTTACCTGAACCTTGGGGAAAGACACAACAGAGCATGATCCAACCAAATACGGCTGACTTCATTCTGTGAAAAGCTGACTTTTTCGTTTTAGAAATTTAACTTACATTTTTAAAGCTTGGGTTCACGGCACGAGAAATCAAATATCATTTACAGCCTGCTTTTTCTTCTTAAAAAATTGCAACTTATTTATTATTAAAGGATAGACTGCGAAACTAAGAGACCCTGACCAGCACAGGTTAACTGCTGTTTTATTACAATTGAAGGCCCGTCCATAATGGTTGAGGCGGAGAGCACCTGCTACACTTCTCGTTTAAATGTGACATTTAACTAAATTACCTGCTCAGCCTAAGTTTGGTGCAAGAAACTGTTTCGATGCCAAACTAATTAGCTTAGGAGTCAATAAGATTTATGCAGAATGAACTTTAAGCTCTATTGCAAATCAATTACTAATTGTTTTTGTATAAAGTCGGCTACTAATCGTGTAAAATGTTATGAAAATGTCGTCGTGGATTGGATTTCTAAGAGATTTTTGTTTCCAGTAATTCTCTTTCCTTTCTGTAACGGAGTTTTAACACATCGGAAACTTTGTCAAAGTTTCTATTTACGCCAAGATTTACAGGTAAATGGGCGGAGATTAAGTTAGATTTATGATCGATGTATTCTCAAAACCTTTATAAGTTTCCTCCCACCTATTGAACAATTTACTTTTGTCATAGTACGCATGCCTGTCACATGTGTTGCTGAGTGAGTTCGCATCTTGTTTTCAGTTTTTGTGGCTAAGATGGTGGCTTAAATGCTTGTTTTGTAAGAATTTGAATAAAAATGCATTACTGAACCACCCACGTCCACAATGGGAAGTAAGATCTATCTTACAGATGTATCTGCTGAGATACTGGATTGCTCGACCAGCAGAAAATGCAGGTTGGTGAAGTTTCAATTTGCTAGGAATTTGGGTCGTCAAGAGTAGATCCCAACCTTTGCAACAACGGCAAAAACAGTTTCTCAATAATGCGCAGCCTTTCCTCTTGGTAACTTCATTAACGAATCAAGCTGTGTAGCAAAAGTCTGATAATCTGAAAAGCAAACAACGCCATCTTCAGACAAATAACTTAGAACAACCGTCTGTCAGAATCTTTAACAAGGCATCACCTACGAAGAAGAAGGTACTCCGGCTTATATTTAACTTTGAAGATTGCCTATTTGGGTAATGATAAAGATCTTTCAATAGCTATGAACTTCCCTGTCTTATATCTATCATTGCAGCATTTGGGCAGATCCGCTCTGGTAGACAAAATCGCAATTGTCCGTGACGAAATCCAAGGACAAATTTTGTCGTGACAATTTTTGTCTCGTCTGTTGCATCTGCATTGACAAGGTTTAAGTCCTCAAATTGTGTCAACACTGTCAATATTATATTTCATTATAATTTATTCAATTCTGCTGCGCGCCAAAACATTGATTTCGTCTGGCGAGATAATGGAGCGCGTTCAAATTTTGTCACTTGTTGCATTCCTCTTTCTTGTAAATATCGCTCAGATGGCGAACGAAATACTCCTTATGGTGTGCCTGTTGTTGAGGCATTAATGTCTTCGGAATCAAGTGGCCCTCTTAACGATTGAATACTGAAGAAGACAGAGACGCGGGCACGTCGACACAACCCATACTTTTGGAAACTTCCAATGGTTTGAGATTCATTACAATGACCGAAGGATTCCCGGGGATTATTTCAGAAAGCAACTACGAATGAACCGATGCACCTTTGATATTCTGTTGAACGTCTTGCGGCCGGCCGTAACTCGTGAAAATACAAGATTGCGTGACTGCATTGTTCCAGAAAAAGTTCTCGCGCTTGGTTTGTACCGTCTAGCTCACGGCAACTCGTACGTAAGTATTGGGCCGGTTTTCAACGTAGAAAGGTCGACTGTTCTAGAAGCAATGCAAGATGTTTTGGAGGTCCTTTCCAACTTCAGGAATGATTACATAAAATTTCCCATCACACAGGCAGAAACACGGCATTGTATAGAGACATTTCAAGATGTTTCTGATCTCCCGAACATTGTTGGTGCAATTGATGGATCTCATAAAGAATAGCTGCCCCCCCTCCCCCCCCCCCCCAGACAGTGCGGTGGACTATTTCAGTCGCTACCAACAACTCAATTTCATTGTTCAAGCTATTGTAAATGGCGCGAAACGCTTCCTTGACTTTGCATCTGGCTTTCCAGGCAGTATGCATGATGCGAGAGTCTTACGAAATAGTACAATATTTGATCTTGCAGAGCACGATCAGATTCTGACGGGTCCTTCTGTGCAAATTGGGGGTAATGATATCAATTCTATCTAGATGGAGACAGCGCATACCCATTAGCCTCCTGGCTTCAAAAACCATTTCCTGCAGCAACGAGAGATCCAGAGGAAATAGCTTTCAATAAAGCTTTGTCTGGTGCCAGGGTAGCAGTAGAGTGCGCTTTTGGAATGTTACAAAATCGCTGGCGTATACTGGGGAAACGGCTGGATAGTAAAAATTTCATTTGCCAACAAAATCGCTGTTGCTTGTGCAGTCCTTCACAACTTTTGTCTACTAAATCAAGACGAATGGAATGATGACCCTCGAGATCAAGGACATGAAAGCAAAAACGATGATGTGATAAGGGATGGGGACGACGTTCGAAGTGTGTCAAGAGAGTACGTTTCAAATGCGTGACTGAACCACAACATTTAATCGATATTCTTCCTTTCCAATCACGCAAATGTAATTTATGAATCCAAAAAATTCATACACTATTGCAATTTCAATGAACTATATAGAAAAAAAACAAATCGAGAATTAAGTTATTATTGCTCGCAATTGCTGTCCTGTTCTTAATTTTTTACTTTTACACTTTGACTTCTTTGAATAATGATTGAGATTACAACAAATTGAATCAAATCATGTTATCCATGATCCGTCCTTCACTCGAAAATTATTTTAATAAATCAAGTCTGATCATTTGAATGAAACTCAAGTATGTTCCAACGGTTGTAAACAATCAAAAAGACGAAACTGTTCTATAATATTATAAACTGAATCAAGCCATGTTACAGTAGTCACAACAGTTTCTTTACTCGAAAATGATTTTAATAAAGTAAAAGCGAATCAAATATAGTTGCAACTATAAACTCTACAAACTGTAACAATATGAATTATCAGACTGAACAGTCCACTGATAAATAGGTAAACTGCTAAGCATCTTTTTTTTTATCCTTTATGGCTTCCAGAAGAGAGCCCATGAAAGATGCTATCATTTCTAATTGTTTGCCGTGGTTCTGCTGCCATTCATTCCATTCCGGCGTCTTCGGTCGGCACTTTCCTCTTCGTTGTGCGCTTCCTTACTTTCCGGCACTGTTTGCTAGGACCGGCTAGATTGACTTCGCCATTCGAGATTTCATTGCTGGTCCCACTGGTGCCACTAGAAGCAATGCTACTTTCTGGAGGACTTGGCGTTCCGCTCGTGCTTGGCTGTGAGCCATCATGATCACTTGGAGGGTTTGCGCTTAGAGAAGACGGAGAAGCGATGCTTGTCCCTGCTTCGACCACGTGTTTCATGGTACTAATATCTCGTGTTCCAAGAACTCGGTCTATTTTGTCGTAGAAAACACTTTTACGTATGTGACCTCGCGTCTGACTCTTGTTCCATGACTTTGCCTCTTTATATTTGTCATCAGATACTTGATCTTTCGCTGGCATTTTTCGTCTGTCTTTTTGGTGCCGAAGTTCATTTCAATCTCGTCGCAGATTTCAAGCCAAACTTTCCTTGCGTCCTTACTTTGTAGACAGTCGTGTTTTTCAGCCCAGAGATCAACTAGAAAACTTTGCTCCTCGTTTGTCCACTTGTAATAGCTTGCCTTTCCTTTTCCTTTTTCTTTTGTGCTGCTTCCAGTCGTTTGAGCTTGTGGTTGTGTTTGTGACTCTTGTGCAATGACCTCTTCTACTTCTACTTCGTCGGATGGAAACTGACGTGTTTGAAAATTGCTCCATTCTCGGAAAATCTCCCTGCAACATGCGGATGGCTAAACTGGTCATCGTAAGTAGGGACGTTACAGCGCCTTACAGAATTCGGTTGTTCAGAAGGATAGCTTGCCATTGGGTTTAAGTGCCACTCCCGCTAAGAGCGGTCCTCTCGACTTCCCGTCGGAAAAAAGTTTTCTTTTATTTTTTGCCCATGAAAAGGGTTTAGGACACATGTTTTAAAAATAGTCAAGT
>NC_142678.1:12238358-12323358 GCF_964200805.1 Pocillopora damicornis
AATCCTTTACGTCCTGTCGACCATCAAAAGCACATTAAATACCCTTGGGAAAAGGATTCTTCTGAAAAACCGGCGGCCAAAGACGGCCTTTTGTCTAGCGCTGCCAAAGCAGTGAATGTTTTGGCGGGGGTTCTTCCAAAAAACAGTGGTTCAAGAACTCGAGAAGTTTACGACGCGAGCATAGCAAAACGCACGAATCCTGGTGGTCTCGGAGAAGGAGGCAAACCGGCTTACTTAATGTCCGACGAGGACAAAAAACTTGCGGAACAACATTTTGGCGACCATTCATTCAACTGGGTACTTAGCGACAAGATTTCGTTGGACAGGACCTTAGAGGACGTGAGAGGAGACCGGTAAGCTTCAAGTGCTCTATCTAAAACATACTTATATGTTCGTTTGCGTTAAAGAAGTTCATCTACACCAATGATATTAATTGAATGTTTGATATTCTCGTCATCTGCTTCTCTGAAGCTCAGCTCAGGTTTCAGAAAACCGTTTTTTAACCGGACACTTCCGGTGCGCGGAATTACATGCCTACATTCATCTTGGCTGAGCTTTAGCGATAGTAACTTTTTTAAAATTACAGTTCAAAATTTTCGTTTCAATAAGAATGTTGCATTTAGTAGCCAAATGCACCTCTCACTTTGTTTTTAACTCTGTTAATTTCTGATTAGGTTAGATTTTTTAAAAGACTTAATTATTTTTCGTCCACAAGTAAGATTAGAGGTGTGGATCATCAATTCAGATTTTCCTTAAGGAAGACTCAGCTAATTTGATGTAGTATGTTGTAATAATTATTGGTCGTCATGAGTGGTTAGGATAAACATCAGAATTATTATTTCACTCTTTTTGGCACTTTATTATTTTGTCAATCTTCATAATTATGAATTTGAATTTTTGAAGTTCTGAATTTATCAATTTGAGCATCACGTTTTTCACTAAACTCCTACTAAAACTCGTTTAGGCAGTCTGTGAAATAAAAACCGGAGTATATTAATCTCCATGTGAGGGTTTGTTCATGTTAAAGCTGATATTTGCCATAAATAATTTATTGTGCTTAGTGTGGAAAAGTATTGCTTTGTCTCCAGTTTATATCAAACAATGTCTGTATGATTAAGTCCAACTATTTTTCCTTCCCCGTAGGATAGTTATTTTTCTAACTTTTATTTGAAAGGAATGTTGGCAGGTGCAATATCGAATTTGTCGGCTAGAACCCTAGGTCACATTTAAAACATGGATGTTGAGAAACTTCTGAATACTACCCATGGTATCATTGTAATATTCTGTGACTATAAAAATAATCATCTCTCTGCAGGAATAATTGTGCAGGCTAGTGTAAACTTAAACATTGTAACTCTTAATTCTCCCAACAGTATTTATGTCCAATGTTCAACTTAGGCAGTTTTTAGTTTCTGTTTTGTTATTTGTGTATAGAGTTTATGGTAAAATTTGTTCTGGAGTATCACTAAGCCTTTACATTCTCAAGATTAAATTAGATATCATTTTTCTGCACTGTCTGAGAATTTTCCGTTTTATTTAACAGTATCCTCAGTGGAAATTTAGTTCAATTGTTCTGGAGTATCAATAACCCTTAACACTCTCATGCTTTAGATATCATTTTTCTGCAATGTCTGAGAATTTCCTGTTTGATGAAACACTATCCTTAGTAGAAATTTAGTTCAATTTGATCTGTAATTTGTGATGACTAGTCACAGAATTCAAAGCATCTAGAATTCAAAATTTTGTCAAATCCAATATCCACAAGGTACAAATTGTAGGTGTCATTCCCTGCTTCTTTCAACTTGAGCTTTATTGTTGAGAAAATGTTAATTTTACTTTCAATTAACACAAAGCTTAACAAATCTAAGAGGAAAGTCATTTCTGAGAAAAATTATGAATTTTAAATTAAAATCTTAAAATTGATTTTAAAATAATTGTGTAATTTTTCCCATGTCATGATTTCAAAGAGAGAGACTATAATTTACATGTGATTATAACCTTCTGTTGTTCTTTACAAGTTTTTTTTAATCTTGTTTTAAAGTTTTTTTAATAAAAAATCTTTTGTTTTTATGAAATAGCAGGAATAATTCTCTTTTGCAATGGTACAAAGAATCAAAGAACCAAAAAATTATTTTCATTTGAAATTTTTTTTTTCCAATGAGGCATTGGCAAATCATGTCAGATCAACGAAAGTTGTTTGTTCAGCTGAAAAGATGAACTCAGTGATCAATGTGAATTTGAGACAGAATGATGAGAAAAGGACATTTCTTTGACAGTAGATTATTATCTTTACATAGGAAAAAGCTATTGACCAAAAGTCTTTATACATGATGATGAAAAGTAGGGACAAAAATATATAAGGAAAAGGAAAGCTTCCAATTCTTTGAGAAGCAGAAAAATAAAACTTTTCAAGTGTAAAGTGCTGTTTAGAGTATCTGACATATATAAAGTGCTTAAAAATAAATTTTTAGTCAAAATTATTTTTTAGTCTGGGTTTATTTTTTTTTCCTTTAGCTCCAAGTAAATTACCTTTGATATTTGTTCAACATAGTAAAAAAAAGTAAGAAAATGAGTTTGAAGTTGTTTTAACCAGAAATTATTTAACCTTTATACTTCTTGGGGAAATCAAATGAAATTTGTCTGTACAATGTGAATTAATTGTGGTGAAGAAAAGTGGTGAAGTAATATATCAAACACGAGGAAGAGTGTTTCATCCGATATCCAAACACCGAGAAGTGGTTGAGAAAACGAGGCGCAGCCGAGTTTTTTTTAACCAACTTCAAGGTGTTTGGATATCGGATGAAACACCCTTTCGAATGTTTGATATAGCTTCTCAAACCATTAATAATTCTTGGAGAAAATCAAAGCAAAAGTTCACCAGATTTTATGATAATTAAGATCACATATCCAAACCTCCTTCACGGTTGTAATTTCCTTTGTTTTCTCAGCATGAATTATTAACGAGTTTGAGAAGAGAAAATGAAACATCTACTTGATAATATTATTTGCTTTGACATTACATTCTGAAAGCTAAGATGGAGAGAATTTGAAACATCTACTTGATAATATTATTTGCTTTGACATTACATTCTTAAAGCTAAGATGGAGAGAATTTTTTGGCAGACAGATTGGCATGGAAACTGAAACACATATCCAATAAAAGACAATTTCAAATTCTCAACTCAGTAAATTTGTTCCAGGGACAAATCTTCAACGCCAGAAACAGTGCCTCTAAAGAAAGAGTGTGACCAGTTCAATAGGTATTGGTCTGGATTATAGACAGAGATGAATGACCCAAATGAGCTATAATGCAACAACACTTTTTTTTTTACTTTCATCAAGAGGAGAAACATCTCACAAGATAACGAGAGAAAAGTTTGATGGATAGTTCTATCTAGAGCACACTTTTTGTGGCATTGAAGTTGCTCTGTGATTGTTCATTCCACTGTTCAAATACCACCATTACATGATCAGCATTTAAACATCTTTACTTTTACACATTGATGCATTGATTTTAAAATTGATGTGATCCTCTTACATCACCAGTTGTAAGGCCAAACATAACACATACCCAACAAAGCTGCCAACAACGACTGTCATAATCTGCTTCCACAAAGAACGATTGTCTGTGCTGCTCCGCACCATACACAGTGTCATTAACAGGACGCCACCTGATCTGCTCAGTGGAATTATTGTTGTTGATGACTTCAGTGAGGATGGTAAGTAGCATAAGAAATAGTTTGGACATGCATGTTTCTTTTTAGCAGAACTTAACTCTTAACTCTCTCAAGATCTGATTGTTAAATCTCCCCTCTAGCAGTTATACATTTCCTTTTGAATTAGTTATAAGAATTTGGTGTAAGATCATGATAAAAACTTCTGCCGGATGAGTTTGAGTTTTCTTATTACTACTTTGTTGGATGATGTATGGATGTTATAAGGAGAAGTTACATGTTAATCGCTTCTGGGAGTCAAGGGGTGAACTAAATACATTGTGGTGTAACTTCCTCGTCCATCTGCCATAGGAAGTTTCAACTGAAATTCTCCATTGTCACATGATGCCTTGGTGGTTAGTGCCCAGGCTCCAGTCCTGGTGAGGTCTTTGTGTAGTGTGAAACGGGAGATGGGCGCTTGGAAGGCCAAATTAATTCTCTTGCGCATGCCCTGCGTTTGAGCGTTGTGTTACAACAGTGTGTAATAGCGAAAAACCAATGTAATCTTTGACTTTGATTACTTTCGACTCTCAACTGAAAATGCTCTTTGACTATCATTCCATTCCGGGAAATTATTAACACTTCCAGGTGCCTCACGTCACAGAAGCTGAGATAAGCTTCGATAGTAAACCTGAGACCTTTTCCTGTTGCTTTCCTCGTTACGAGAAAGATGTTTAGTGTTCACATTTTTTTGCTTTTCGTAGAGAGACTTGGTAAACCACTGGATGACCATGTTGCAACAATGAGCAAAGTGACCGTGCTACGGAACGATAAACGGGAGGGGCTTGTTCGCGCACGCTTGAAAGGTGCCTACGCGGCCAAAGGTGAAGTTCTCACGTTTCTTGATTCGCACTGCGAGGCGACCCCAGGCTGGGCAGAGCCTCTTTTGGCGCGAATTGCAGATTCACGCTCCAATGTTGTGTGCCCCGCTATCGAAGTCCTGAATGCCGACACATTTGCGTACCAAGGCTCTGCAAACGCTGATCAGAGAGGAGGATTCGGCTGGGATTTGTTCTTTAAATGGAAAGGAATTCCCCCGGAAGAACAGAAACTACGAAAAGATAGTTCAGATCCTATCAGGTAACAAGATAAAAATGTTAAGAGAGAGAGCAAAATTATTCTTAAAAGTTATCATATTATTCAAAAGGGATTAAAGATGCGGACAGACTTTTAAGCAAAGCTGCAGGTTGATCATGATCCCAGAGTGAAATGAATAGAACGGCAAAGCAATACAGAGTGAATAGATAAAAAGACTGCTGGAAGCTTGATACATTGCGTAAGAGGTTTGAAACTCTAAGCGAGATTTAAAACCATGCTAGTATGCAGTGATAGTTATTGCTTTATTCCACTATCGCTGCATATTGAGAATATTTGAAAAAAGCAACAATCATAGAAAGAAATATTTCAACTTGAGCTAACATGTTGTCCTTATGTCTGTCTCATACTCAGGACCCCCACGATGGCAGGTGGTTTGTTCTCCATCCACAGACAGTACTTCTTTGATCTTGGGTCGTATGACGAAGAGATGGACATCTGGGGAGGAGAAAATCTCGAGCTTTCCTTCAGGGTGAGACTTACTTACTAGCGCAGCTCTAAGTTCATTATTCTGAAAGCTTTTGATTGGCCTTTTTAGAGCGCTTTTTGATTGAGTGTCTTAAGACCAAAACCTAATTAATCACAATCAGAAGAAAGGAAAATACTTTTAACTCTTTAACTCTCAACATCTTATAGTTAATTCTCCCCACTAGCTGCTACACATTTCCTTGTAAACTAGTTAGGAGAATTTGGTGTCATATCATGAAAACAACATCTACCTGATGAGTTTGAGTATCCTCATTACTGCTTTGCTGGATAGTGGATGGATATTAGAAAGAGAAGTTAGATTTCAATCACTTCTGGGTGTTAAATGGTTAAGAGTCATGTGAGGTACATTTATTAAAATACTCAGATTTAAGATTTGGGGATTACTTTACAGATATGGATGTGTGGTGGTCGGCTGGAGATCGTACCTTGTTCTCGCGTTGGTCACGTGTTCCGTAAGTACACCAGCCCGTACAAATTCCCGGATGGAGTGGAGAAGACTCTCAACAAGAACTTCAATCGACTGGCGGAAGTCTGGATGGACGAGTACAAGGAACTTTACTATAACAAGAAGCCACAGGCGAGGAACATGGAGTATGGAGACATCAGTAAGCGCCTGGAGTTGAGGAAGAGATTAGGGTGCAAAAGCTTTAAGTGGTACATAGAAAACGTGTACCCAGATGTCCAGATGCCCGAGTTAAATCCGCCAGCCAGTGGCGAGGTAAGGGATATTTGGTAAGACGAAGTTGCATTGCTGCTCGATCTAAGCTCGAAGGAGCGACGAGAGTTGGTTCTCCAGAACTGGTTGCTAGGTTACTGCAAGTAACCCTCCCCTCTCAAAACCTCCCTTCGCTCCCCTCCACATCAAACAAATCGTAAATTTTTCTGATAGTTCTTACGAACCCATTCATACTCTGAGCTGGGGAAAGGCTTTGTATGAGTAGAGAAGTTTTTTGTCTAAAAACTCAAAAAAACGGCCCAACCAGTTCTGTTTTCAGTTTTTAGCCCCCTAAAATGAGTGACCTCAGGAACCTATCTGACAAAATTCCTGGGTTATTTCTTTTTGTTTTTCGTTTTTATTACTTTTTTTTTTACATCGTGATTATCCCTAAAGTTCCTGTTTCAAGAGTATTTTATTCCTGCTGATATAAAAGGTGTCTTTACCTCTTATAGGTTCGAAACCCGCCAAGTGGATACTGTTTGGACTCGCTTGGAGCCAAACCCGAACACTCAGCTCGAATGGGAGCTTATGTTTGCCATGGGCAGGGTGGAAATCAGGTTTGTAACAGAACGATATAAGAACTTTCGATGTTACCATGGTACAGGTATTGTACTAACAGGAACAGGAGTGTTGATTATATATGAAATAGGAAAATTGGCGTTTTATCTATAACACTATCAGCGTTGATTGAAGAGAATCCAAAAACCAGTCCTCATCGTGAAACAGCTTTAAAGTAACTACTTTACGAGAAATTTGAACAACTTCTGCATTCTGTGAAATTTTAAAAACAACTTTGGCAGTTTTCTCAATTCATGCATCTTGATACATTGTTGTACACAGAACCAGAAGTTTTTTTAAGGCTACTTCTTTTGGAAAACTTTTTAATGACTTTCGAGAGAAAACTTTTTTGCCCCTTGACGCAACGTACGATCATAATATTTCTTTTTCGTATCAAGGAATTCGGACAAAAATTCTCTTATTTCACTGTCATCATGAAAAAATCAAAATAAAGACTTTCAGGGTTCTCTGACATGTCATATCAATACAAACCAATTTGATTTGTAGGCGTGTACCTCCAATCTCTTCAAAACTCTTAAGCGACAATAAGATCTGAGCCTCTCGAATCTTTCCATCGACCGAAAAATCACATAACCTTGCCATAAGGACCCCACAAATTCGCCCCCAAGTTCTCTCCTACGCTAAAGATCGACAGTGAGCTGGAAGTAGTGAGACTGTGGGTACCAGTCTCACTATTTGGAACATCAATTTGCAACGATTGTTGTGGTTTTATTTTATAATCTTCCTTTCTAGATGCTGGTAATGTCGTCAAAAGGCGAGATAATCTTTGAGGAAGAGAACTGTCTTGACGTGTCGAAGTCTTATGCTGGGGCTCCTGTGGAGATCTTGAAATGTCACGGGATGGGCGGCAATCAGAAATGGGAACACGACAAAAAAAGCGTAAGTTTGTATAGAGAGTTCTTTTACTTCTTTTGAATAATTAAAACAAGGATTCAGGGGTATTACCGAGCATTTCGCTCTGTATTTCTTGGACGTTGAAAAACATCCACGGGTTGGAATCTGGTAACTCAAGGCCTCATACCTTCTCGCGGGTGAAGAAACGCCGCGCCGAAGGCTAACATTGAGGACTTCCTTTCCGGCTAGACTTGCATTCCATCAAATAATCAAGGCCTTGAAGATAGCTTAATGCGTCAACCAAAACTGGCAGGAATTGCTTTGTGTTTGTGTCTATGTTTTGTTCCTCGACGTCCACATCCTTTAAACAGGAATGTGATTTCTCTTGGTTACATCCCTTGCCACTGGGAAGAATTGATAGAAAAAGACAAAGGCATGATGTTTCTTTTGGCACGTCAAGTCATAATCATGGTCTTAAATATCTTTGCGGTAAGACACACTACTGAATACAAAGTGTCTGCAATGGGAAAGGGAGTCCCGAGAAGGGCTGAAATTTTATGTCATCTTCTCTCGATTTTCTTCATAATAGGGAATTATCAAACACATCAGTACGGGTCAATGCTTAGATCGTGGATCCATTGGAGAACAGTACGTATTTATGAATCCTTGCGACGGACGCGATTCACAGAGATGGGTCTTCTCCAAGTACAAAGATACATAACACCATCTGAATGTTCCCGCTTTGGAACAAGTTGAATATATCAGTTATCACAAGAGATCAAGCTGAGAGACTCTATTCCCTTTGTGGGCCGTGCTCCTTAGGTAATCTCTGTTAAGTTATTTTTAGACAACTCCCGTTTTTGCAGATCCCGGAAGGATCTAGAAACAGTCAGTCTAGTGTCGCCAATTTTGCTCTGGTGCATATCCCCTGCACAGTCTGTTTGTTCTTCACTAAATCATTCAAAGAAAACGCAAAGTACGTGTCACGTTACACGCAAGAAACATGCGAGGTACTTGTGATATTGTTACCAGGAACCTTGAGTCTAAAACTACTATAAACGTTCTATTAAGCTACGGGGGTGGGGGGAGGATATAATGCCAGGTATTTTCTCTCACCCAGATTTAATGACTTCCATATAGGGCATGTATGTCTGGTCAAAACGCTACGATATTTTAAACGGAAAGGAGACTCCAAAAGACGTATATTTTCGTGCGCAATGCCAAAACAAATGACCATAAAACTACTGTTTTAGAACTTGAGGGAAGGAGGAGACGGGAGCGTACAAGAAAATGATAAGCCAGGACGGGGTTTCTAATAGATGGGGGAAAGGGGCTCATATGAAAGAGGGCTTATTCGAGAATGGGGGGAGGATTGTAGACAGAGAAGGTAAAAGGGGGGGGGGGTAATAGAGCTTTGTTGCATGGAGATAGAATGTTAATAAATTGGGGGTTCAATTCTTAGGGGGGGGTTGATAGAGAGGGAGGTTTGATAGATAGTAGGGCACAGTTGGGGGGGGGGAGGGCGTCTAATAGAGAGAAGAGTTCAAAAGGAAGGGGGCTTGTTCAATCCTTTATAGTAACTTGAGATGGATTACGATATTTGCGAGTTATACGCAAAGAATTTATATTGCGCGCGCTTAGAGTAAAGAAAATATTATAAACGTATACATTAGAAATTTTTTCAGCTTTGCCAGTGATATAGTGTGTGATACACTCAAGTGATCTGCTCAGTTCTTAGTAGGTTATTACGAAGTAGTAGAACATAGCAGTATTGACCATTTTTGAAAAGTTTTTACATTTTTCGATAAATTCAGAGTAGCTTTCGACAAAGATTGACTGTAAATGACGTTGCTGACTAAAACGAATTTCTTGGAATCCCTAATCTGTAATCGATAGCTGTTATTAGATAGTATGTTTTCACTACAGCTGTCAGAAATTGAATGTTTTGTTAAAGAGTTTGGTAAACATTTGACTAAAAAGCTTTGCTACCGTGTGATAGTAATTTAGGGTAAACTGATACCTCTAGGTAGATTCTAATCTTTCAAAGTCTTTGCAACTCCACTTTTGTTTTCCCTTTGTGTTTTTAATTTGTTAACTGAACGTTGCTATGGAGCGCTTTTCGATTGAGTCAAGAAAAACCAAAGCCACCCTAGTCACCGTAGCCGATCAGAACACAGGCTTGGGGACTGATACAAAGCCAATGCAATCCCAGGTTTCTTTCGATGCTCACTCGAAAATTGCTCCAATGCATGTGAAATCTGTTTTCAACAGTGTCTATCTCCCCTCTAAGTTTCACTCATTTATTCTCGTTCACTAGTAAGCTGCAAAGCTAATGATTGTGTGGTGAATGACGCCGCAACTTACCTCTGGCGAGAGTGTAAGAAAATTTACCTTCTCCTACCGCGCGGGAAAAAGTAGCGAGTGCGTTAACATGTCCCTAAGCTAGTTTCATTTGAATTATGATTGGCCGAGGCCAAAGTCTCTGATTTATCCAATGCACCTGGTAAAAAAAAAACCAATTGATTATATACAAAGTTAAACGTGAGTTGGTTTTTACACTACTGCATCTGGCGAAAACCCGGTATCAAAATCTTAGACACCGTAAGGGTGTATTCAATTTCGAGTGTGAGGAAGTGCGAGAAGTGACTGTTTTCCACAAAATACTCAGACAAATTGAATAGAAATTTAAACTATCCATATGTGCGTTCACGCACCATTTTATGATAGTTGTAGGTTAAATAGAATGAGATCTTCAACGTTTCGATCACACTATCCAGGATCGAGAGCAGATGCGAAATTTACAAAATTTGGTAATTTACACTGTTTTTGCAATTTAGAACCCTCCCTTGAATCATTAGCATCTCATCGTCCATTTTCGTAAGTAGACGCGCAAATTTGTGATTGATGCAGTTTTGGCAATTTTAGTGGTATTTTGAAATTTCGATCGTTTTGTTTCTGGCCCTCCTCGGATCATATTTTTGTTTCCCAATTGTTTTGAAATGATTTTCATGTAATTTTATGCTACATATATTTTTATGAAGTAATGATATGAAGTGATTCACCTAAATAAAGTCTTGATTTTGGATAAAAAATGTATTTCAACTGGTGAGTCTTACATTTGCATCGATACTGGTGAGGGTACGAGTGTAATTTTGACTTCGAGCGATAATGATGTTATCAAGTGATTCACCCAAAGGAAACATTACTGAGTCACATTTTTAGTTAAAAACATGTATTTCAACATGCGAGTCTTACATTTGTATTGGTACTGACGTGAATGCGAGAGTAGTTTGTACCCCGCGCGTTATCCCAAATTCTGCCTAAGAGCGAGAAAAGAGCGTAACTGGTCCTGGGCTGTGACAGTTAACCCTGCCCATCCTAACATCAGTATGCATATTCTCTATACTGTTCTTTATACATTTCCTAAGGTGCTGACAAGGAGAATTTGTTTCAAATTCAAGAGCTTTTTTAGTTGGTGATTATTTCCTATATTCTCGAGACCTCAATGTTTGATTCAGAGGTGGTATTGTGAGGAGAAATTAGATGCAAGTCACTCTTAGGGTGCTGAGGGTTAAAGGGAAGATTGGAATCGCGTGAGTTATAAATTTCTCTTTATGTAATTACTGCAAACAATTTGAATTTGATCTGCCACCTTCCAAATACTGAAGATAGACTGATACAACATGATCTCCGATACTGCCTACTATTCTTTACTTCTTCATTGTTTTCAAGCTTTTTCCTTGACTTTACTGCACTTGAAATTTTCTTAAAGTTGAGAACGTCAATTTCGCAACGCTTTAAAATATTTAACTAAAGTTCTAATGGTCTGTCATGGGTTGTTCGAAGTTTGGATAACGTTATTACTGGATAAATCTCTATCCAGTGGATAGCGCAGTACGTTATGTTAGCAGTTATCCGCTGAATAGCGATTTACCCTTTGGATAGCGTTACCCGCCCTTTGAACAACTGGGCTCTGAACGGCACACAACCAGGGAGACTAAGAAAGTTAGAACCTGGACTGTAAGGATTCATGATAGAAACTGATTTAAAAACTAGAGATAACACCACTCCAACTGTATCTTAGTTCTAAAAAAAAATAATTTTTTTGACCGGCGAAGGCACAATTGAATTAATAAATGTAATTAACAAAAAAAGAATTTAAAAACATCCTAAAATTGAAATATCCCTTGTTATAACACGTCAGAATGACTACTTTTACTTCTGTCCTCTTCTGGGTAAGCTGAGAACCTCCACTTCTGTGTTTGCCGGTTGTCACATTTCCGTACGACCAGGCCATCCCCTTCAATATCTAAGCAAACGTCGTGTAGTACGTGACGAATTTTCCCATCCTGCCGGAAAAGACACATGACAGAAAAATAAGTTTCACTCTCTAGACGACGCCCGAAAATGAGCCAGATTTTTCGCCGTAATTGCCGTGAAATAATATACAGTCGTTTTGGGGCAAAATCCTTTGAGTAAATACCACTCATTTTCAAACAATTTTTTTAATGCCGCCAACTTGGACTAGAAAATATAAATAAAAATTAACCTTTCAACCAATAACAGTAAAATTATGACATTATTTCCATGAGCTCTATCTTTAATGTCTCAACCAATAAGAATTCACTAGTTCTAGTCTCCCCCGTGGAGGTGCGGATGGTCAGAAGTCAGTCAAGCTCAGTCATCTCTACGGTGCAATTAATTTTACTCTCCCATACCAAAGCAGCCTAAGACATTGTTCTCGGCCATCACTAGAAACAGTGACTCACCCGATCATGTTCCCACTTTTGGTTTCCACCAAGTCTGTGACAATTGTATAGCTTGACTTTGGTATTGGAGTCACCATTTACCAGATCCAAGCACAGATCATCATGCCAGAACTCATTCTTCTTCGTGTACATGAAAAACTGAAAAAATGATGGCTCATTATTGGTAATAGGTATTTAAATCTGAACCTGATATAAGGCCGACAGCTCGCTAAGGATAAGCTGAGATGCTTGAGACTGCGATCGCTCAAAAATCTTTGCAATTAACGTCAACTAGGGCTGATATAACAACAATGAAAAATTTAAAAAGTTGACCACAAAATGTAGGGGAATCCGTTTCTTTTGGCAGAACATCGCTTGTATACCTTAATTGGAGGATGTCAAGTGATAATTACTTGTAAGGCGCCCAAGAATGCTGAAGCGCTTGACTCTTCTCTTGCTCGCGTCTTTTCAGACGGCCTATACGAACTTACCTAAGCCCCGGTTTGGCGGGGCAATGAATAGTATCCGCTGCACGCAGTTTATTTTTGTGTATGTGTGTGCGAATTGAAGCGTCGAGCGACGGAGCCACGAAGGTTTTGGGACGGATAATAGTAATGAACAACCTCTTGGGGCTTCGCCTCTCATCGCATTAAAGCGCACAGAGTACCGAAAGGTACGTAAGCTAGCAGGAGATTCGTCAGTGATCTATTAATACCCGTATGTACATGCCTACCTGGTTATTCCCCATGCCATGGCACATGTACATGCCGGGTTCGCCGCCTGGCTCATTTTTCGCTAACGTATCTAAGCACTGGTCAGTACCAAGATTACGGACCTACGAGTCAATACAAGTCAGAGTTAAAAAGAGAGTAAAAAAAAACGTGGTGGCTAAAAAAAAAGTGCCAGGCTAAGGCTAAGGAGGCTAAGGCCAGTCTGGCCAATTACAAAATAAAAAAAATCGTTTTCTGCGATTATGGAAACAAAATATCGACAAGCAAACGAGTATCCAAACAAAGAAATGTTTAGCAGGTATATTAGTGTTAACAACTGAGTTGACAACGTAAATTAGCCACCGTAAAGGGTAAAAAAGCTGACGTTTCGAGCGTTAGCCCCTTGTCAGAATCGCTCTGACGAAGGGCTAACGCTCGAAACGTCAGCTTTTTACCCTTTACGATGGCTAATTTACGTTTTCAACTCAGTTGTTAAATGCTAAATTACCTGCTATACTCTCCCACCGACACAGCATCACAGTTTCTTTAGAAACTTACCCCTTTATTCAAACAAGAAATGCTTAGGATGCGCTCTTACCTCCCCTCTTCCGTGCGGATACATATCCGGGATGTCCAATTCTGGGATCACGTTCTGCAAATACCACTTAAAGTTCTTACATTTAAGTTTCTCTCTAAGGACCTTTCTTTCAGACACGTCTCCATAAGATCTGTCCTTGAGCTGCGGCCTCATAGCGTAAAAAATTTGTTTGTATTCATCCATCCAGACCTCAGCCAATCTCATGTTATTCTTGTCAATTGCTCCTTCTCCAATCTTGTATGGCTGACTCTCTCTGAACACATGACCGACCTTGGAGCACGGGAGAATTTCGAGAGATCCTCCGCACATCCAGATCTAATGATAAAACCGGAAGTTAGCATCCACAGTCAAAAATTACGAAATTCTCGAAATCAAGTGAAATTATATTGTCATTCTAGCATCATCGATTTACATTAAAAAACGGTAACAACAATGGTCTCTAACGCCCTCAAACGACCCCACCTCTCATTCTCATAGTAATACTACCCTCCCCTCCTCATGCAAACGATCGGGAATTTAGCAAGGATGATGTAATTGAAGATGGTATATTTTGAGGCTGGGGTTCTAGGTGCCGGAAGATGATATTTTTAACATGACACAAGCATACTCAGAGAAAAAGAACTCCGAGTGCTCTCATTAGGTGTCGAACCTACAACTTTCCGATGAGTGCTTCGGATACTCTACCGAGGAGCTATGGAAGACCTGTGGTCGCATAGGCCGTTTTACAAGGTCCATGGTGACAAACTTCCTGCATACTGCTGGGATAAGAATGTCGATATGCGTTGCTTATGCGAAATTAATAAGTAAATGAAGATGGTTAAATTTCAAGCGTGGTGATTTAAGTGAAGGATGATGTCTTTTCACTGAATGACATTTGCATCGATGGTGTACAATATTGAGAGAAGGGAAGGCTCTCACTTCGCTAGATTTATAGTGGAATACTAGTGATATAACTCAGTAAATAAGTAAGTAATAATAGCAAATAATAGCATCCATCTTATCATTGTCGCTTATTGCATGTTTAAAATGAGGCATATTTCACCGAATCGCGACACTAAGGTAATGTCTGCATACACGTCAAACTTGCGTAGCTGCGAGAAGTTATCACGGCTTCTATGGCATGAAACGACTTGAGCAATGTGCTTCACTTCTGAGAGGAGACACTAGTTCAATGCAGATAAATTTGCATTTTTAAGGCTTCCCTGGCAGTTCGCCGGTACTCATTTATACTCCTGGCTGGGGCACTGCAGCAGAGAGTAAAGTGTTCTATCCAAGAACAATACTCAATAACACGTGGTAGAGTACCCAGACCTCTGGAGCCCTGCGTAACAACCACTGGGTAACCGCCCTTCTTACACATCGTTTCAAACCAAAATAATCGTTAAGATTTTCTCTGTTTATTTTTTTTCCTTTTGTCATAAAAGAGATTTACATGCTGGTCAGAGTAAACCGAACTTACCCGAAAGGACATCTCTACGTTTTCTCCTCCCCAGTAAGACATTTCAGTATCATATGAACCAATTTCATAGAAATACGTTCTGTCGATTGCGAACAACCCACCAGCCATTGTGGGTGACCTGCGGAAAACATGAAGTTAGAAAAAATATCCAAGAAGACAATCACAATGGAGAATTACGTTCTATATGACGAAGCATGAACATTTGACATCGTCGCCTGAAGGCTGTCAATATGCAGATTTGAAGAGACTATGTCGTGGGACTAAAGATAAACTAAGATTACTATTTTGTAGTATACATGTACGTAAAAGGATGGCAAACACAAATCTCCAACTCTCTCGTAGAGCAGTGTAGAAAAATCTTGCGCAAGCAGACAACCACGAGACGGGATGAGGTGCCCACCTTCATGTACTTGGCTATAATATAATATGATGACAATCAAAACGGCAATGATGAATAAAGTAAGTTAAGTCTACACACTGGATAATTGACCTGAGCTGAACTCGGTTTCCGCATCATTGAGAATCCAGGAGCACTCTCTGTAAAGGATGCCAGCCCATCACATTTTCCCGCCGCCGCACATTTTCCCCCAATTCCACCCCAAGCCCCCATCCTTCAAACAAACACAGATAAACACCTCCCCTCCTGGATTTTCAAAAGGTTTCCCCGATTATTGGGGTAATGACAACACTAAAAAATAAGGTTTCACTTGCCTGATAGGATCAGCATCACTGTTGCGTCGTTCCCTCTCATAGTCTGGCAATGCCCTCCACTTGAAAGTCAACTCCCAATTAAAGACCCCTCGATTGTAGCCTCCTTTACCCTTAGCATAAGAAAACGTTCTTAAATCGATAACCTCGATATCTGGGGTAACGACAATAGTCCTGTCATGTGCGATCCTTGCAAGCAGCGGTTCCAACCAACCGTAGTTAGCCTCGCAATGGGAATCAAGAAAGACGAGGACATCGCCTTTAGCTTGTTTGGCGCCAATCAGCCGGGCGCGTATTAAACCTTGTCTGGTCTCTGCTCTAGTGAGTTGCACTTTGGGAAACTGTTGGATGTACGAACTCAGTTTTTCGTTGAGATGAGCTGAAAAAAGAAAGAATAAAAATTGGGAAACGAAATGAAACGAACAGCAATATACGTACCAATTTACATGTAATAATCTTGCAAGAGTTTCTCTAGAGCTTAAAAAGCAGAAACTTCCGTGGTGCATACCATAGTCTAACCTGTATTAAGCAGCACCGTATTGAGCGGTCAGTTGTCTAAGTCCCGAATTTTTTTCCCATTTAGTTTTCTAATTTTCACTTGTATTGAGCGGTTACCAAAAATGGATTATAAACTGAGTTTATAATCTATTGGTAGTCACCTCTATTAAGCGGTCGTAGTCACCTCTATTAAGCGGTCGTAGTCACCTCTGACCCAAGTCCCAACGGCCTGCTGGTATTGTCTTTCATCTGTATTGAACGGTCACTTCAAGCGGAACCACTCAAAGATTAATCTCTTGTGCCAAATTATTTCCATGTTTATCTCCCTAAATCGATGTTAGCACTTTTGAGTTCAAACATCCTCAAAGTTTTGCAGATTATCTTTCTTCTTTGGACCGTTACGACAAATATTACGCACAAACGTTAAGCAAGTCATTTGCTGGTCAACCTGCAGTCAACGGTCATTCCGCCATTCCCTTTGGGTGACCGCTTGATACAGGTTCGTCTGTAACAAGTTAGGTGGGTTTAAACATTAAAATAGCGGACGAAAAAATACTTATGAGAATATATAGGAAATAAAACCAGAGTAAGTTTTGAAATTGAGATGCAGTGCATTAATTTCCAAAAATAAAAATCGGAATTGAGTTAAAGCAAAAGCTACTTAATTGAATCGCAGCGGGTTGTAATCGCGCGAGGGAAACGTAATTGCTTTGCCTCCTTGTTTGGCTTTTTTCCGTTTATTTGTTCAGTTTTTCAGTTCAAAACACATTTACAACCAATTTCATTTTTCTTTGGTTAAAGGTCCGCTTATCTAGCTATCGAGAAGGAATATTTCGAGAATGCTTGGGAGATATTCAACAGAAAAAGGTTTTTCTTTGATACTCAAGAGAAACAGTAGTGATTTCTTTTACTAGACTCGAAACACCTGCTGGTATAAAACAAACATCTCACCAGGTGTTGAACAATATCTTAAATTGTATAGAGTCGTCAAGTCTGTCACAACCACATTTGCGCTGAATCATTATAGGTACGCTTGTTTAACGTAACACTGGAGAAAAGTTTATTTGATAAACTACACCACATCAATCGCGATGGCATGAGACGATTTCAAATTTCTTTTTCTCCTTTTTTTTTTCGTTTTCAACTTTTGACATGGGCCAGTTCTAACAAATTGATCGACACTGCTAGACACACGCTCTAAAAATTATTTAAGCGGCCAGGTTAAAATCGATTTCCGAAAAGAATCACAACATGGCTCCGAACAGTTGACAATTTTACATAAGTTTGCATTATGGGAGATTTCCATTTGTAAAATATGTTGAATTTGCGACGGGATATCTTTGTCAGTTTTTAACTAATTACCCTTAAACTTAAGAGGTGCACTGCTTTAAGACAGTTTTACCGGAACTGTCCATAAAATTCCGCCTTATGGTCCAAATTAGTACAAAAAAAAAAAAAGAGAAAAGAAAAGTGGAAGGGTCTATCAATATCGCCACAGGAAATCAGCTGAAACCTGCGTCACGGCCAGCAAAATATTCATGTTGGTCAGTGTTTGTCGACTATTTTTTAATGTTTGGCACATTTCACCACCATATGCCGGTATGGAAATATCATTTTTCTATATCTCACGTTGAAAGCTTTTAAGTTCTGTTTGACCGAAAAAAAAACAGCAAACAAACACGGCAAAACAAAGGATTTATCTCTGTGCTTGGACAGCAGCCTTCGGCTTTATACACCTGAAAGACTAAGCACAGCTTCAAACAGTTTCCTGCTGAGTTGGTAGCGACAATTTAAACTGCCATTCGCGATAAAGAGGGGATAATATAAATCTTCTTTTCGCAATTTTCCTTGTGAAATTAGTTCTTTCCTCAGGCGTAATCACACTTGAGAGACAAGTCGCAGCTCGCCCTGGACGACAATTTGTTTCGTAAGACACTGGAATTTAAGAAAAAAGCTTTGTGCCTTTGACAGAATATTCTCCTTGTCATGTAAAGTCTCACAAATTTAGACCAGCTGGTCTGAATTTGTGCGATGATGACTGCCTCAGAACTACCAGCAGCGACATGTTTTAGGAGCATTATGAACGAAGCAGTTTGTGAGAGAGACCTGTCGCAGTCACTTCCAACCTCATTCTTCATTATTTAAAGATTTAAAGATACATCTCCTCCCCCCTGTACATTCCCCAAGGAAAGGCCCTTAGAGTAACAAATGGTGCCCTTGAAGGGGGGGGGGGAGGGGATAAAAACCACTTACCATATCCTTCGAAATTACTGTGATCGTCAACCAAAATTATTTCTTTTAAATATTCTTGCGGAGATCGCGCTAAAACTGTGTGTACTGTCCGTAGAAGAGTCGACCACGCCTCATTGTGAAAGATAATAACAACACTAGCAGTGGGAAGTTTTGTCGGGTACTTCAGACTAAGGCACCTGTCAATGTGGAAAACAATTCGCAAGTCCATTAGCTTCGTGGCGTGACACGACTTAAAATTTGCATAGTCATTGTCGTTCCCTTCAATTCCTCGTTTGGAAAACTACC
The DNA here is from genome assembly GCF_964200805.1 of Pocillopora damicornis. Taxonomy (NCBI): domain Eukaryota; kingdom Metazoa; phylum Cnidaria; class Anthozoa; order Scleractinia; family Pocilloporidae; genus Pocillopora; species Pocillopora damicornis. Next base: position 12,257,046 of record NC_142678.1, read on the forward strand.
GCTTCAAAAATCTGCAGGGAATGATTTCATTCATATCCAACTTAACTCGGTTAACCGTGTGTCAAATGAAGCTTAAAAACATTTTCGCTTAAAAAATGAGACTCGAAACAACGCTAGTAAAATATAAAAGAGTCATAAGCTTAAGCGCAATAATGAAGATCGACTCTCATGATTTTTTTAAAGTGAAATATTGATACTCCTAGGCTCGTGAAGGAGTGCTATCTAATTTCTTCGCTTCTGAATAAGACGAGTTTCGTTCTCCATCGTCCTGTTGTTTTCTTGTATTTTGTCTTCGATCTGTGAAAACCACCAGCAAAGTGAGTTGGACGGCAAACTTGTTTATATTGCAAATCGATAACAAACTTCCCCAGATTCATTTAACGCAAAAATATATTTTAACTTCAACATTAGCACCACAATATTCGAATACGGCAAATTATCTTAAGGTTAATATAATGCATCTTTTCAAAATCGGCTATTTGATCTTTTATCACCGTAAAAACCGGTTGATAAATATTTGATTCCGCCATCAATTTCTTGGCCGAGCGAGCCATATAAACACAAAGCTGTGAAGTGACTTCGCCGCTGGAAGAGTCAAAACTGCAATGGAAACTAAGAAATGTAATCACTCGGAGAGCGGACTTTCCAAAACTACTTAGTGATAGAAATAACATTAATACAAATAGTAACTTGGATACTTACTTCTCTGGTCGATTATCAGGAATGGATCTTTCCAACGAAATCTTACTGCTTGCCAATTCATTGAAACTATACTTTTTATATCCCTCTTTTTCCTGGCTTATTTGAGCTGGGTCATCCTGATCATTGTGAACTGCTTCTCCTCTTTCTCCTGGTCCTCTAGGATTTGGGGGAATGAGCGTTACGTACACAGATTTAAATTCTTCGATTGAAGCTTCTGAAGATTCGAAAGTAATCGAAGCAGTTCTCCTTGAATCAGGGAATTGATTTATATCTGCTTGAGAGAGTTCGACATTGGTGTAGCTAAGTAGTATCAACTCTACAATCAGCCAAAACGCCGAGGTGAAGAAAATCGTCACGACCACATATCTTCTCCTGGTTGAATAAATCATTGCTACGAGCGACCATTTCATTCGCGAAGCGTAGTTCTGCTTGCGTGAACAGTCAGAAAGCGGACAAATTCTCACGGAAGAGTGAATTTGAGATCAAGCACTCACAATAAATTGCTCTTTAAAATCTTGAAAAATTTACAGTCGAACGAAAAGGTACGAATGGGGTCATTTTCCTTCTTCTTTACCCCTGTCAAGTCATTGCTTGTGGCGCACTAATATACTGGAGCGAACAATCTGAACTGACAGCCGCTCATTTTACGCCAGAATGATTCCTTTTGTGTGTAACACTCAGGCTACTTCCGGTTTTACGACTAAATGGGAATCCCCAATATCGTCAGGGAAACAGCTAGATCATCGACAATTTCGAATGAACATAAGGGAAATCTAAGTACTTATCCTGATGAATCAATTTGGCTCAGAAAGAATGGCAAGCGTAGCAATCATGGACATTGCCTGAGGCAAAACGTCACGACAGTACTGCCATGCCACCATTGTCACATCACACAACAAAGAAACTATTATGACAAAAGCGAAAGGAAATGCTACTGTTACAATAGCGTACAATCAAGCCTTTATTATTAGCGCTTCGGCACGAGCGTTTATTTCCTGAGCAAAGGTCTGTCAGGAGTGAAGCACTATTAGTGCCAGACCCCTGCAAACCTCCTCTCGATGTCTCAACTCTTCCCGGGGAACGGAAGAGCAAAGAAACGCTCGCTTTACAGCGGCCTGCTCCCAGGCTATGTGGACTGACTTAGAGAACAATTTCTATTTTTTTAACTAAGGATTTCACCGAAGATTTGAGCCCATTTGTTTGCGGCTGAAGCACTGTGGAAGTGAAGCAAAACTCCTTGGAGTTTTCTTGCGCAACGAGTGAAGTATTTACGAATTTTAAGACTTAATTTGCACATTTAAAATGGAAATTCTGAAATCTAAAAATTCTCCAACGTAGTTGGTCTTCATACCAAGCCCGATTTGTGTAGGAAAGAACATGATTTCAAGTGCAATTTCTGGCAATTTTGTGTTAATAAGCAAGAGGGAATTTTTCCAAAGACAATAAAATCTGCACGAGCTCGTAGGGCGCGCACACGACGCGTACTTACACAGGCATGACGTGTGCACTGTCCTCTCAAATTGAGCTGGTGATTACTAATCACGTTCGAGAACTGTGTTATAGTTTTGATTAATAATTATGATAGGACCAAGTGGAGTCCAGTCGGTCTGTAATCATACGAATGATTAACAAAATCGGACGACTGCGAAGCGGAGGTCCGGTTTGTTAATCACGAGTATGATTACAGACTTGGACGACAAGAAGTCCTGTTACCAATTAATCATAACCATTACGATTTCCCAAAAAAATAAATACACCTAGAAAAAATATCTCCAGTGAAGACAATATCTTCAGTTAAAAATTCCTCAATTTTGTAAATTCCCCAGTTTTACTTTGGATAAGTGGTTGTTGCTATGGTTATTTTGATCATTTCTGTGATTGGTGGATTAGCTGACTGGACTTTGTATAATTGGCTGCTTCAACTGTCCGATTACAGCCAACTGTCCGATTACTCTATCCGATAACACTGTCCGACTGCAACTGTACAGCATGATAAGTGAAAAATGAAGCTGTAAATGCACTAATAACATTTTAGGAATTTGTAATGATTATGATTAATGAAAAATGTAACAAAATCTTTTGATTATCACCAGCCCGATATGAGCGTTAATAGGTCCGTGTACGCGTCGTGCTTGTCATTGGACAATGTAATAGGACAGTTAAAGGGTCAGTTAACGCGTCGTGCCTGTGTAAGTGGACAGAACGCGTTATGTGCGTGCGCTGTTCTCATATTTCATATTTGTAGGATAGCATTATCCGCCCTTTATGCAACTGGGCCCAGTACGATAACAGACCAAATTGGACTCCTCTTAGTCCTATTACCATTATTGACGTACCGTCCCATACCTTCTCCTGTGTGTGCTCAGAATGGTTTCCGCACTCCGCGACACGGAATGATAATTACCTTTTCGCGTGAGAGTATAATGCCTGACACAGCACAGTCTCAGTATTAAATCTGTTCTAATTGCGGTTGGCGTAAAGTGGGAAATAGCGTTTTTTTGCGTCAGCCTTCCTAGATTTGATGGAGTGCAATAAAATTTCCCCAATAAACTGGCCATACAAGAAAAATAATCAAGATTTTCAGGCGATATTTAATGACAGGCTCGTGAAATCTGTATAATCAAAGCCGCAATCTCGGTTGAAATGTCGAGCGTTATTTGAAAAGGAGAAACTTATAGCAATTCAATTAAGATAATTCAGTTTCTCTTGGATAATTACAATGTTACTTTGTATTTGTCGAATCGAAATGAGACTTGTGAGATCATTTTCCTTCTGACAGGGCTTATTTGCAATTGAAAATTAAATATTTGTCGGCCCAGAATTGATCAATAACGGCTGAAGATATTTAACAACGGCGACAAAATGACGCGTCAGTCTCAATCGCAGAGAAAAGTGGAAAGTACTGTTATCGTGAAAAAGCAAAATTGACCTTGATTTCACGAATATTTGATTAAAAATTTTTCGTGCTCTATCGGAGATAATTTTTCTTTCAGAAAAGTCAGTTCCAATCGGATTTTCACATCTTCGACATCTAGCGCATCCGTAGTAATATGATTTTGAGATTACTTATCTCTAACGCTGTTTTAATTTGTCGGATTGATATTTCTGCATCTTCTTCGCGATCTTTTGTTTTTTCTTCTAATAGCACTGACAAATCCTCGTAATTTCGTTTGTCATGAAACATTTCACAACAAACCTGGTTTCTCTGAGATAAAACATCTTAAATAGATAGAACACTATGAAGAAACTGAAATTGGTGCAATCATAAAATATGTATTGCCATCAGTGTCCTATCGTATCTGATCGTAGACGAAATTACCCAGCCTAGTAAATTATTGTCAGTTCTTAAAATGTTTTCGCGTTTGATCATCCTTCCTGCGCTCTGACAGTCGATGTTTGTGTTTTAATTTGAAACATCGAAATCAACTCTCTACATTTCCCCTGTCAGTTAAGATATTCAAAGGCGCTTAATTCTGGGCGAATTAAAGTTCGCTAGTCTCAATTGCTACCAATCATTCAGGGCATATCCGGTCATCAACATGAAAAGCAGCAATAAAGTATCATCTTTTGTGTTTGATTTGTTCTACTCTGGCCTGTGACTGATTCGTCGTACGAGGGGAGGGTAAAGAGCTTTCTAAGGTGTTGGATCTCTTGGAGAATGAGCCGATTCACTGGTTTAACAACGAAGTTGCTAAGCAGGTGCCTTTATCGATCAGGAAAAAAGAAAAATGAAAACATTTCGCCGAGTTAATAAGGCACTTCTCTCCCAGGCGGAAATTCGGGGGATAACAATGCTATTGTTCCGTTTTGCAGATTTATTTTTTACCCATATTATTCAATTATCGGAATCGATAAGTGTAGGCGTTTTTTCCTTTTTTTCTTCTTTTCTGCACAGATTGGATTCATTCGAAATGTGAATTGCCACTCACAGCCTCCAAAAATCAGACAATGACTCACCCACATTTTCGTGAGATCCTTATGGATTTGAAGCTTAAATTCTTCCTTTCAAATATCCGACCCACGAATTACGCATATCATCGAGGATTTCATTCTTAAACCAGTAATGTTTAGTTTCTAACACAATCATTTGCATACAGCTGTCGCGTATATTTTCACGGAGTGTGTACACAGATCTGTCAGATTGGGGGGTTTTAATGTCACATGAGATTTATCAAAGTTTCTCGAAGGTTCAAACAAAAAACCCGGTTCGCTCCGCGCGCTAAACTGCCTGCTGTCAAATCAGACAAAAGAGCCGAGTGTTCGACCAATTGACTTAGTTAGTCTACGTTGATACTTCAGTCAAATGTCACTGCCTTGAAACTTAATTTAACATTGACGTGGGACGCAAATTAAGAGCAAAACCCTCGCATTTTAGTATTACATCTCCAGAAAGGTCGACAGACGACAGACATGGAAAACAATACTAACGGCACTACCGCAAATGCAACCCGGTCCGAAAGTGACATGGATCCGAAGTGGATTGGCATTTTAGAAGCCTCGGTCTTATTTTGCATCATGTTGCTCGCAATCATTGGGAATTTTCTTGTTATCGCAGTGGTTTATCGCCGACGGGAGTTGCGCCGTACAGAAACTCATATGTTTATCATAAATTTAAGCTTGACAGATATCTTCGTCGCCCTCTTGTGCATGCCTTTCTCCTTGATAACTGCAGTGACGCAAGAGTGGATCTTTAGCTACTCGCTTTGTCAGTTAAACGGTTTTCTGAATGTGTTCTTTCTACTCACTTCAATATTAACCCTAACGGCTATTAGCATTCACAAGTACATCGGAGTAGTCCAACCTACCCAAAGAAAAATATTCACCAGAAAGACGACACTAATTGCAGTTGCCTGGGTTTGGTTGCAAGCACTTCTGACGGCGCTTACACCGATTCTCGGTTGGAACAGCTACGAGTATATTCAAGGGCGAACACAGTGCTCTGTCAAAGTCCCTCGTGAAAACAAACTCAGTGAGTTAACAAACTGTCTGTTCATTATCATTTGCGGCTTTGTAATTCCGCTCGCAATAATGAATTTCTCGTACTTTAAAATTTTCCGAACCGTGAAGATTCATACGAAACGCGTACGAAGTCATTCCTTTGGCGAGGAAAAATCAGCCTTCTTGAACGAGAGACGCATTACAGTAACGCTGTTTATAATACTTGCTGTATTCCTTGCCTGCTGGACTCCATTCTCTGTTCTTACGATTTACGCCACTCTAGTGGGGCATGAGCTGCCAAAATATTATTCCGTCGCCGCCTACTGGATGGGTTTTTTGAATTCTGCGATGAATCCTTTGATATACGCGCTCCGCACGAAAGAATTCCGCCAAGGCTACCAACAAATCCTTAGCATATTGCTTCCTTGCTGCTTGGCCAAGGCAACTTCGAAAGAAAACGATTCTATAGCTGTTCTGAGAGGAAGAAGGAGCCTGAAGAGTGAAGTACTGACGTTCAAACGAAGACGTGCAGGTACAGAAAGTGAAAATCAGTTCGATGAGATACCCGATGTTGCTGTAAATGGAATTACTAAGGCGTTGGAACGAAAAAACACGCTCGCAGAAGTTTTGGCTGACGAGAGTGATGGCGCTAAATGCAAAACAGAAAGCGAATTTACCATTAGAAGCAAAGAAATGCCTGGAATTCACGAAAGTTGTTATTCTGCTCAAGATCTATTGATTGCTCAGGATAATCCAGAGAAAATTCGAGATGGAGATTCTCTAAATAGCGACGAAACAAAAAAGAACGGAATTCCTGGAAGTAATGAAGCATCTTACGTTGACTTATCTCCAACAAGAGAAAGAAAGTTTCTTTGGAATTCTACAGATTTTCTTTGGGAGAAAGCCTCTAACAAGAACTCTAAAGAGGACGTGAAAAGTCGACGCAAAAGCTTTTCATTTTTACCCGTAAGTCAGCAAAAACAAAAACTCAAGAGTCGTCATCTGTATCGCTCAAAAAGCGACTGCAGCGTGCATTTCCAGACGCTTAATGGCGAAAGAAGTTCTTTAAGTCCTCAAGGTAAATACATATCCTTAGCTACAGGAAAATCTGATGTATTTGAATAACATTTCCCTAATGGATGTATAGAGAAGTCCTTTATAAATACTGCTGCCTTGATTACCAGCAAGTTACAAAGCCAAGGACTGTTACTAGGATTTCAAGGATATCAACTGCTTAAGACGGAAACACGCATACTAAAGAATTATGCGAGCAGTGGATAAGACTATTTTGGCGGCATATATACGGGAAAAATGTGATTAATTCGCTCCACTTATGCACGAACAAACAATTGTAAATTGTAAGAATTAGTTTTGGTAAAATGAAATGCGTTTTGTTTCGAAGGATTTCGAAGGGCTGCTACGTCAAAACATACGATATGTTTACACTAGAGAATTTTCGCCTCGAGTTATTCTTTGTATTTTTAGAACAGTAGCTGAATTGTTTTGCGCTTGAGTTTTTATATGAGCTATGACGTCGAATCAAAATAAAAGCTTTTTAAGAAGTGGGTAGTCTATGTAAACATATCTTTGTCACTGTTCCAATATTCAACTTTCATTGTAATCAGAAATTTTTACACAATACAATGTTTTTGTATGAACCCAGGGAGTAATAAAGTTTGTTTAACGTGGCATATCAGAAAATACATACACCTGGTGTTCAATTTTGAAATCGGCACGGAGAGGGCTAGGGTTAGGGTCAGGGGAGGGGAGTGATGGAAGGTTATTTTGCAACATGAGCGATATGATTAGTTTCTGTGCGAATGGGGTAACGAAAAGGGAAAGATTTCTGGAGTGGAAGTATATACATCTAGATAATGCTAAGGACAGCTTTCAGACAACTGGCTCATCCTGTCGCTTGTCCCGGTCAGTTTCAGTAGCACGAAATGATTACGAATGTTGTTACTCCTCCCTGGACAAGTTACCTCTCCCTTAACATTTCGTGGGGTTCCAGAAAGTTTGGCGAGATCTACTGAAAGGGTAAATTTTCTTGCCATTGAACACGACAAAAATGACCTTGCTGAGGCTTCAAAGCGGACCTTTCGGTCGAGATAGCTTATGGCCTGTTCACGCAGAGTGCGACCAAAACTGCAAGGTTTCCTTATTACAGCCTTTTTGGGCCTAGTGAAGAATAAAAGTACCAGCAATTCTTACAAAAAATTTAATCTCACTGTTGTCCACTTAGCTCGACAATTTAAACTCGTTCTAAATTTATGACACTATCACAGTCAGTAAGCTCTATTGATAACGATTTCCACTTTATCTTGCCCGTGACTGTACAAGTCCAACACAAATACCATTCTTCGCTCTTTTAATTCCTCGTAAGCGTAATTTAAGAGCCTTTCCACAGGATATCTGTTTGGAAAGGCTCCCGTTGCCAAAGCGGTCACAAAAACGTCGCTTTCTCCACTTGCATCCTCCTTTGTCGTGGAATACTGGGGTAAAAATATCGCATTTACGATCGCTCGTCGATTGAGACCCGCTATCATAAGCCTCCAGTGACCTTCGGCGTTCACGAAGTCTTGCCGATCAGCAGTCGGTACTACTTCGACATCCGTGAGTCCTCGACTGCAAAGTTTTGGAAGAGTGTTTTCGTGCAAGCTTGGGTTCCACAATCCAAGAAAAGGTATGTCAGACGCTATGTGCGTCCACGATTGATCCATAATTCTGAATGGGTAGTATTTAACTACTTCGCTAGAAGCAGAAGAACTTGACGAATTTTTACCTCTCTTTCCTGACCGCTCAATGCCTTTTGAAACCTTTCCCCCCTCTCTACTTACACTGGTGGACGCTTGCTTTGTTGACACCGCTTTCCGTCTCGCTTTTTTTGGCGGATGAGCGAGTCGCTTTTTTGCTTTTCGTTTCTGATTGGAGATCATTTTCTCAGTACCAACTTTACGCGATCTCGTCTTGATTCGAACGTTCTTTGGACCACGATAAACTGGACGAAAGGATAGAACGACACCATTTGAAAGTAAAACAAGAAGAAAAATGTTTGAAATGTTTGCGCACAACCTAGGAGAACTGGGGCTAGGTACATCAGTAAAGTCGAAGCTTACTAGTAAATTCCCCATGGACAAAGAAATGCTGCGATAGAACAATTTTCAAGAGCGTGTCGAAAGTACTATGGATCTGCTTTGCTTTACTTCGCTATGTAGTAAGTTCAGAAAACTCATAGCGTCTTTAACAACAATCATTCAAAACCAATGCAAAAACGACATAATCATTCGCGTTTACGTTTGCCTCACGCATTTTGCTTGTTTTTATCTCTTGTAAAATTGTTCCTTTCCTCTGACTGGCTAATGTTATTTCCTCGGTTTGCATTTTATCACTCACTGAGTTGAATTCCTCGAATTAAGAACTTTCTAATATTTGATAAAATGAATCAGTAATTACCTTTCTTGCACTTCCTTCTGGGATTAATTCTTCTGGTGACGATGTGATATTCTTTGCTTGAATTTGCTTTCATTTCACTACTTGAAGGGGCTGAATCAACTTCAACTTCATACTCAGAATCGTCTTCGATCTCTGAATCCCATGCTATAGATAAACAAGAAGTTGTTATATCGTCGGTTGTATCTACCCCTCCACACACGTTATTAAGACAGGTTCTGTTGGCCTATCAAACAAGCAGTTGTTATATCGTCGATTGTATCTACCCCTGCACGCACGTTATTCAGACAGGTTCTGTTGGCCTATCAAACTTAAGTGTTTTGACAGCAAAACTTCGAGCCGTGCGAGATCTATCACTTGATTTCGTAATTCGGTGGATAGGGATACGACACATTTGAAATTTCTTCCTTGTGCGTTGCCAGCAGACGCCATTGCCGACAACCATCAACAAGCTCGAAAACCTTTCAAGTAAGCAGGCAACGTAAACTTTAACCCAAATGGAAGAAAACTTTGAAGTTTTGCTGTGCAAACATTGAAGTTTCATACGCCAACAGAAAATGTTTTCACCACGTGCAAGAAAGGCGTCGATGCAATCGATGATATCATTCCACGCACATGTAACATAATAACTGTGTTGGATAGATGAGCGTTCCAAGCATTTATTTCGAGGGGGAAGGGGAAGGGGTTTATTAAACTGATGAGCACAATAACAGAGTTTGTGTTCCATCTAAATCTCGATACGGCATGACCACAAGTTTGCTGAAAAACCACTGATCTCCTGTACTGTTTAAAAGATGTGCGTGATGTGGACAAACCTGTATTCGCGCTGCAATAAATCATTAGAACCCTCACAGAGAGGGAAAAAGAGATGGGGCATTCACTAATAAAGAGAGGATGGTAAATAGACAGCAGCGCTTATTTCAAATTTGCTAGGAAAAAAGCTAATTTGAAGGGAGGAGGAGCTTGTGAAACAATGACATGAAAAAATGGCTGAAGTTTAGCCTCGTTGATTCTTTTTGGGGATGGGGAAAGTGAGTATATGGATATCCAGTTACCAGTAGTCTCCATTCAAGAAAATGTAGAGAAATGAGATTTTGCAGATATCCAACCTTAATATGTTATCTGAACAAACTTGACCTTACTTCCCTTGTTTCCACTGTCAAAAGACAGTTCTATGAGTCTGGTGTTGTCAGAACTGCAGGAACACTATTTTCACGTTGAACAAAAAATGACGTTTGGAACACTTAGCTGTATCACTCCTTGTTACTCACTATGAGAATTTTGTGCTTCCACATTAAGCACAAAAGAAACAAAATGCTAACATCAATCCACTCTAATATTTTAATATATTAACAATTAAAACTAAAGAGAGCATAATTAGCATTCAAATTCATGAGTTTAACACAGGTGGGATGCATGTGCAAGAAAAATCATGTCTGACTAAATCTCTTTTAGTCCAAACTTCTTCAGAGTTTCATAATTTGAATTAAATGTTTAATCACTTACTTTTCTCTCGTCCATTTTGTGTTATATTGGATGTCTTCTTTCTCATCTTTAAAGAATTAGAACCAGACCTGCTGGTTTGGCTGCTTGAAGGAATTGATCCATTTTCATCTGAAAGAAAAGAAACAAAACACTACTCTTTGTTACAATTCCCATGTCTTTCTCACAAAATGACTAATGCATGATGTGAGCAATAGTGGGCTGCGTGTGAAAACACAATCTGGTACTTGAACCAAAGTGTGCCAATCTCTTCTGTACCCTGTCCTTTGAGCCATCACATTTCCCAACTTGCACAATAACTTTAATTATAATAGATTTGAGTCAAAAGCTGAACAGAACAGGATAAAAAAACTTGTGAACAAAATAATAGTTTTCTACTAACCATACTGGCCAGTGAAAGTGGATTCCCTGATGGTTTTGTCACTGTGGCAGGTCTCACAAAGCTGGTAACAGCTGATCTCCCCAGATGACTGCCACGAACTTTCTTCATTGCTTACTGCAGGAACAAACTCCAGGGCTACAACTATGCCCTGAATGTGCAGCCGTAAGTGTTCTCTGAAATGAACCTCTCTCAGAATAAACCCAAGGTTAACTGTAGTTATTAGACCCATTGGTGCCTCAGGAGAAAATGTTCTCTTGTACAAATCAAGAGACTCAGGGAGGGGTGGAAAGTCATAGTACCCACCCACACAAGACTTTCTGAGAAGCTGTTTAGCATCTGTAGTTTGACGCCATCTGATGACTTCATTTACAGCTTCCGCTTCAGTAAAGGGTTTGTCTTTCACATCCAATGGCTGTCTCAAAAGGTAAACCTGTGATTCTCTAGTTGTTGTAAGGTAGCATAATTTGCGGTGTTTCGATGCCTGAGCCTCAATTTTAAGCAGCATTCGTGCACAAACGAGAACCGTTCCTGGTGTGATGGCATCAAAGACTTGGGGTTGTGAGGAAGCATAAAGATGGAGAATAAATGGCACAGAGCTTGTACCTAAAGTACAAATGGAGAACTACTCAGTCAAACAAGAAATGTTATACTCGTGTCAGATTGGAGTACTGTCTATAACAGTTTAACAAAGCTGTGGTTTAAGAAGAACCACTAAGTGCCTAAGGGTAGTGATGTAATAAATTCAGCTGTTTCACAATCAAGGGTACATTTTTGAGGTCAGGAATGGGTCAAAAATATAATTTCATGTTTTAAGAAATAAAAGTAATCTGTAGGTAGCTTTATTCCCTGAGTGTACCATCCTGAAATATCTTTGCACAAACTGCCTTACTTCCATTTAAAGAGGTCACTTTAGAATGACCTTTAAGGGGGGTATGGACACTACATTCTTCATTTCTGATACATTCTTCATGTAAAATTTTGTCTATAATGCATCTAGTTTTCACATGTCCCTATGGTAAGCGATGTAGGAGCACTATTTGTGACAGAAAAACATTTATCTTTCAATTTTAATTACATCAACAGAAATTTATTTGGAAAACTATAATGTAACTACAAAAGCAGTGGAAAATATTCAATGAAAGCAACAAACATTCAATCCTATACAGTGAAAACAGTTTTCTCATTTTGTTTTTCCATTTCCTCAAACCTCTTGTTTCATATTTTTATGTGCTTCCTTTTATTAGCATTTTTTCTGGCTTCTCGTTTCTTCACCACTGATGATCTACCAGGTTTGGCCTACTGTGTTAGCTGGGATTCCTTTATCTTCTCCCTAAAAATTTTCGTCTCAAGCTTTTTTTCTCTCTCTTTCTGCCTTCTTAATAAATGCTGGTGCTCAAGGTACTCCTTCCTTGCCTGTCTACTCTTTTTCTTTCTTTCTTTCTCTATCTTTCTGATGTGCTTCAGCAAGACAGACAGGGTCTTCCTTAATTCTTGCCCTTTGCCTTTGCTTCTTAAGTGTAGCATTTTTTTACCACATAATCCATAATTCTTCCAAATTGTGACCAATTTCCACAATTCTTTTTTCATTTTGTTCAACACAACCCCATACTATGTCATAATACATTTCCTGCTTGTTAGCAGTTTAAAAATAAAAGCATGTAACATCACACAAGGAAAAAGGGTTCCCTTGATTATGAAACAACTGAGTAATAAAATATTCAAGTTGTACAAGTTGCTAAACAATAAAAGGTAGTCACCCTTAACAGACAATTTCCAGTAGAACACAACCCCAATTAGTCTATAATTATAAACACCTAGCTGTACTAATCAACCTGAAGTTCTGACAAAAAGAAGGAAGAAAAACTAACTCTTTATAAATTTTGTAACCAAGCTAGAGTGAACATACATGTACAGTAACTTAGGCAAATACAGCAAAAGAGACTGCCTTGCATCCTCTTACCATCTAGCAGGTGCACCCATTTACTGGTCCAGAAAGACGACTTGTTCCCCTTTCTTTTTCTGCTGTCTCGGCTGACAAACATCACAACTCCCACAACATCACATATTAAGCCTGAACAGTAGTTTGCAAGTGACCTCCGTTCAATAAATCTGCAAGAAACTCATCAGAAACAAAAAAATTGCTTATCTCTGGGCATTGGATTGTTGCAGTGGCTAGATGTAAACAGAATAAATTTCCTGCCAATCATACACAAACACATTTATCAGTTTGTTATGTTGTTACCAAAACAAGAATTAACAATAAACTATGATGAATGATGTGTGTTGTGGATAGTGTTGACGATTAGTTGACCAACAGTCCACTGATATCTGATTTATAGTTGACTGATTGTTGACAGAGCCTCTTACAAATAGTTAGCTGCAGTCTTGGTTGAGATTTCAACCGACTATTCCAAAAGATTTTGCCAACCATTGTCATTAGAGGTATGTTAATGAATATCGCACTACTGCAAAAAAAAACCTAACAGATCAAAGAAAGGGTCACGATGAAAAAAAATTTCAAAGAGTATTTTATAATTTCTTTTTTCCATCTAGTTTTAAACATTTCTCACCTATAGGGTACACCAGGTAACCTCCATCCTGGTCCAAGCTCGTTCGGTGCCAGTTTATATACTTCTGCTGTTGGGTTAGTAGGATTCACAGATATCTCGATGCTCGTGGAAGCACTTGTATTGTAGACTGCGTTACTTCTTTGATTGAACCTTCGGTTTATACGGTAATTCAAGAGGGCCACAATGTCTCCTACGTGTAGATAGTTATACAAAAGCACGCAAAACGAACTCCAAATGCAAACAGAAACCGTCGCAGTGCGATCCTCAAGTTCAAGGTACGCTTGATAGGGATACCTTCTCTTCTCGTCCGAAGCTTTTCCGTAGTGATTCAGCCTAGTTTTGCTAACCACTCTCCCAATAAGTGCTGGAAATGGACGCGGAAGAGCTTTCCAAAACATATTAAGATCATGAATTGTGATTGCATTGGTTATAGGGTTGACAAGCTGCAAATCTGGAGCACTAAACCACCTCTCTCCAAAGCAGTCTTCGTCGTTCCATAACGGCAAATAATAACCGCGAGAAGCTGCCAGTGGTATTTCTTGCTTTTCATTAGGTGCTGCATCTTCGCAAAATTGGATTTCCTCTCGGACTACACCACAATTCTCTGAGGCCAAATTTAAAATTTGAATATTTTGAAGAATGACGAAAGGTACTTGTTCCAACGATTCTTCGTCGATCAAAGAACTCCATTCGGTGACAGTCACAACAGAGTTTTCTCGCAGTTTGTTCTCGTAAACCAGCGAATTTAAAGAGGTTGACAACAAGCATTTCGTCTTGTAACGACCATCAGTAATGACAATGTCGAAAGCATCAGTAAAATCAGGGTCTAGAATTGGAAAGCTCCTATCAACAATGTATCTGAAGATGTCCAAGACTTTCACCGTAAATACTTCCCGCATTTCATCTCTGCCTGCAATGGTTTTTATCCGTGAAATACAGCCGGGAGTAAGCATCTTCAACTGAATTGATACTTGAACGTTTGGATGGAGTCCAACGCCATTCCTCCTTTTCAAACGACCTCATACCCAGGCCGACGTCAGACACTATTACGCGTCACGAATAACGCCTGGATAAAAGCGTTTCGTGACACTCGGCTCGACTTAGTCTTCATCAACATCGACGCAAATGTTGTAAACAAAGAAATTATGGCTCGTATCGTTGAATGTGTTCCAAATTTCTCCGAAGGACGAAACAAAGAGGTGATCGACGCCATAGCACAAGCTATTGCTTCTGTTGATGGTTGTTCACTTCTTGACGTGGATCCAGGCGTGTCCACAAACAGGACTGTTTACACATTTGTCGGTTCGCCTGAGAGTGTGGTGGAAGGAGCTTTGAATGGAGCAAGAATGGCAATGCAGTTGATTGACATGACAAGTCACCAAGGTACTGCTATTTGTTTGGTTTAAGTTTTTTTTTTTATCGTGAATGTAAAGCGAATAGTAATTATTAATTTTGAGTATGAAGTGTCAAAAAATGATCGCGTGAACCCTTAATTCCCAGAAGTGATTAACTAAAAACTTCTCCCTATAATATCCATACATAATTCAACAAGCAGGTAATAAGAATACTCAAACTTATCAGGTAAAAGTTTATATCTTGATGTGATACCCATTTCTTCCCACTAATTTACAGATGTGCAGCAGCTAAAGGGGAGAATTGACAATCATATCTTGGGAATTGAAGGGTTGAAAATTATTTCTATATTGTAGCAAGTCATATTAAGAGTTTCTTCATTTCCTGTCCAGATTAATTGAGAAAATGTTTAAAAAATAAAGTGGCATTGATCCTACAATCTTGAATTGATGCTTGTAGAATATAATGCATACATTTACAGAGTGAGATTGTTTTAGGTCCAAATAAACTCGCTCACAATCATAGATGCGGGTATGTATAATTAATGAGGTTTATAGACAAACCTCGCCTTTTCTATCAGTGACCATTACAATCTGATACTAGTTTACTGGATGTAATAATTTTCAAAATTCTCTATGCAATTTAAATATTTCTTAAAGTATCAGCAAGTGCCATTTGAATTCTATTTGTTGCACATACAATCTGAAATTGCACATGTTTTCTTTGTGATCTCTCTCTCACAGGTAAAACCTGTCAAGCAACTTTATAAGAGTGAGGAGGGGGAAGGGAGTAGTGGAGGAGGAGTGGTGAAACATGTAGCTACCTAAGGGGCGAACTGTCAGGAAATCTGTCTTAGAAAATATATGGCAAAATTCTGGAATGGGGGAGGGGGTGAAGGGAGACCTTTGTTGAGCTTGAAGCTTGTCAAGGGGAAGTATGAATACTCTCATTTGTTCTATTTCAACAGGAAATGGATAACTTTTGGTGATGTTGACAAATATTGGCTCTCACAGGACTAAACTTGTTACAATTTATATTATTTTATCATGATTAGGAGTTTCCTGTTATCTTAAAATAGAAGCACTTTTATTTCCAGGAGAACACAAAAGGCTTGGTGCCTTAGATGTCTGCCCCTTTATTCCTGTCCAGGGTGTAACTATGGATGACTGTGTTCAGTGTGCAAAAGTATTTGGAGAGAGAGCAGCTATAGAGCTTGGAATACCAGGTATCTCAAAATTTCTATAACAAATTGATATTATGAGATATACTGTGAGTTGCCTGAGATGGATTGTTAATGATAGTTTGATAACAATAGTTGCTATGAGCAAATTGTCAATCAACTCTTAAATTTTGAAGTCAAAGTTGTATAGCTGTAAATGTACACTGAATATAAACCTGAACATCACAGTCTAATGATTTCCAAAATGTTCTACACAAATTTTGTAAGGTGCTGATAAGGGGAATTTGTTTAACAATCAAGAGTTTCTTTAGTTGTTGATCATTTCCTTCATTCTCATGACCTTTACAATGTGTTATTCAGGGATGATATTACAAGAAGAAATTATTGCTAAGTCACTTTTAGGGGTAAAAAAATAAGGGTTGATAAAGTGAGAACAGAAAATCAGAAAACAAAGTAAATTTGAAAGACTTGATTTTCTGGAAGGAAACCTTGCTAAGAAAGTTTTTAATTATTTCCTTTTAGTATATTTGTATGGATATGCGTCTAATACAGAACATCGAAAAACTGTCCCTCAAATTAGGGCAGGGGAGTATGAAGGACTTGCTGAAAAGGTAACTCCACCTTACAACTTGAAATGTTACACTGTGCTTATATCTTAAAATAAGATCTAAACTATCCCACTATATATTAAATAGTATACATGTAAATCTGAACTAGATTATTGTAAGAAATATTTTTATGCCTATTTAAGTAAAATGAGGTAACCTTTTGACTGACTTGTATGTCTATGAACCATCTTAGGAAAAAAAGTCATATTTGTATAGTTATTATATCAAGCCTTGGTGTTCTATGTATGATGCAAGAGTTTATCTGTCCATTAAAGGGGAACTGAGGCTTAAAATTTTAATTTTTTTGCATTCATTTCTAGTTTTCTATTATGCTGTATACAATGTTTCTTAGAGCTTCTTGAGTAATTTTGAGATGTGTCTGAGAAAAAGTTGACCCTGCAGGAAATTATGAAATTGAAGGCAACCAGAAAAAGCACCACCTGTTTTAAACTCTTCTACTCCCAAGATCTTCTTAATAATTAACCGTACCATTGCCATTCAATTCTTTTGATAGTAGTTTGGAGAATTTGGTTTGGGATATTTATTTCCATTTTTTTCTGCTTGATATTGTATTGATAACACATCCCAATTTAAAAACCTACTTCACCAATTGAAAATGGACAGGATACTTTATGTATCTTAGTTCCTGAATGAACCAATCAGATCTCAAATACATTTTTAATGAGATCTTTAGGGAATAAATTACTGTGTCACTCATGGGAGTTAATGAAAAATGAACTCAAGTCATATGTCATCCAATAGATTAAAAAACCAGAGTGGAAGCCAGACTTTGGTCCAGTTGAGTTCCTTCCTACCTGGGGAGCTACCATTGCAGGAGCAAGGAAGTTCTTGATTGCTTACAATATTAACATTTTGGGAACAAAAGAGCAAGCTCACCGACTGGCACTGAATCTGAGGACACAAGGCAGAGGTCCCGATCAGGTGAAAATTATGTGAGATTTTTTTTTCCATTTAATTTTGATTTTACCTAACTTACAGACTGTACTTCCTGTCATTTGATGCCTGAGCAAGTTGTATTTATGAATTACATTGAGTTTATCTACATCTCATTCACCTTTGTTAATGAGATTGTTCTGATTGTTCACAGTCATTGTAACTTAATTTAAGACTGAAATGTGGGTCCCCCCTATACTTTTTATGTGAAGTGTGATTGGGCAATTTTTTTTCTCATGAATAGTGATTTCAATGGACTTTTTTAATTCTTTAATCGTGATTAAAGATGATAGATCTTTTGAAATCCACAAGAAAAATTTTCTTATTTAAATGTGAATTAGGAGTTTAATTAAACATGATTTGTGAACCAGCCATTTTATCATTTTGAAAATGTGCCTATTGTTCTCGAACAGCTGTGACTAGGTTTAGATTTCATTGAAAGACCACTAATGATTTTCGAACAAATAAGATAAGACATTACATCATTCTTTATCACGACTTATGTGACTGAGTTTTAATTTACAAAGTGGTATATTGGCAGTATGAGGGAACTTCTGAAATATCTTTGAAGACAAAGCCTTCTTCACAGGTGTAGCCAGGATTTTTCATTGAGTGATGAGAGGGGGGATCACATGTGTTGAACAGAGGGCTCTCCAGTGTTTGCCACCTGAATATTGTAGGTTTTTTGCTAAAAAAAAGGCTCACAAGGGGAGAGGAACACCCCAGGATCCCCACCCCCTTAGCTATGCGTATGCTTCAGCAGTGTAATCATGCAAAGATATTGACAGAATGACAGAGCAGAGGTGATACTTGCAAATTGAAACATTCTGAAGAATGCCTGATAACCCGTTTAAGATGTACATGTCACATTCACAATGATTAGATTGGTAAGCGTTGTCTTTGACAAATGCATATTGACTGTTGTGGTTACTATGGCTCTGGTTTTATGACTCTGAGTCAAAGAGCTGAGCTTTAAGTTTGGAGATACAAACAATGAAAAACAGTATATTCTTTGTTGGGCAAGAGAAATGAAATGAAAAAGTGAAACATTACCAGATAAATGTTCAACTTTTGAATGTTTCTCTTATTCACAACAGCCAGGTCGCCTTTCTGAATGCCAAGGCATGGGCTGGTATTTGGAAGAAGCAAATATAGCACAAGTGTCTTTAAATCTTCTGGACTATCGTCAAGCTGGTATGCACACTGCCTTTGAAGAATGTGTGAATGATGCAAGGGTATGGACTGGTGCAATCAGTTGTTTTTTGATCCTGTTAATTTGGCACTGACATTATCTTTAAAGTTTCATGACACTGTGAAAATTATTGACCATAGAATACTAAAAAAAAAAAAAGCTGAAATGGAGGCGATATTTATCTAATGATCCTATGCTATCAGTATGCAGGAAGTTTGTCACAAGGGTCCTAGTTATGAGTTTCAGACCTATAGCTCAGTGGTGGAGTTTCCAAAGTACTAATCAGAACGTCCTAGGTTTGGCTACTATTGGGAGCACTTGTGTTCTTTCTCTCCAACTATTGCCTGTTTAATTCACTAAATAACATCATCTTTCACCTGAAAAACTAGGCTTCAAATTTATCATCTTCTCTATGCAAAAGCATCACATTCAACATTCTTTACCTAGCAGTATGTAGGTAGTGTGTCATGATGGACATATTTAAACAGCCTAGCCAACCACAAGTCTCTTATTATTGGTAGCTCAGTGGTAGAGCATTTGAAGAACTAATCAGGAACTCCTAGGTTAGACTCCTATTTAGAGCACTTGGAGTTTCTTTTCTCCATGTATGCCTTTATCATTCACTGAAGAACATCATTTATCACTTGATAATTATCCAGTGGTCTGAAGTGAATAACTGTGATTATTGAAAGTGGGCTCCTTTCATTTGTTATTCCTTTCTTTTAAGTTTTTTGTTTGTATTTTTATTTGTTTGTTAGTTTGTTTTGCCTTTTGTGTTTAAAGAAAATTGGGCAATCCCAAACAGGTGGAAAGGCCCATCTTACCAGAGGTTGCGATATAATTACAACTACTTGTAATTAAGAGTTTACAATATCTAAAAAAGAAATTTTGAACAGCAGACAATTTCGGAACCGACTTGTTCTCACAACAAAGTAAGGGAGATTGAATTAACTGCAGAAGGGTATTGTCATTTCTTTGTAGGAACTGAAGCTTGCTGTTTGTGGATCTCAGATTGTGGGTCTTGTTCCCCTGGAAGCCATGTTATTGACAGCTGACTTCTACATTCAGAAAGAAAATCTTTTTATTGTAGGTGAAGATCAAAAAATTCGTTTGGTAGGTAGCTAAACATGATATTTTGAAATTTGATATGTAGGCAGAGCTTGTGGGAGGTAAAGTTGAAATCCAGCTTGCCCTTTGGACTGGTATTTACAATTGGCCTATCTTGGGCTAAAGTAGACAGTTTGGAACCGGTTTTGTAGTGAAAACAGAATCCTACACAATCAAAACGCTGTAAAAAATCACTACATCCAAATTAATACAAAAGCTAGTGTAGGCAAGGTTTAGGGGAAGGTCTTCAAACCATAAGCAATTTTATAATCACTGGATTGCAGAAAACCTACCTCCAATTTGCATCTCGTTTAATGATGCGTAGTGTTCATTTTTGTATGCCTTGAAACATTTTTTTGCCATTTATAGGTGATAGAGAGACTAGGATTGAACTCAATCACTCCATTTGATCCTAAAACAAGAATAATCGAGTGAGTACAATTTGTGAAATACGCACATGAAGAACCATGTGTTTTTGAGTGGACATGTTGGTTGCAATTGATAAAACTGTTATAACAGTAATAGGAAACACGACCCTGATCAGCTGGCGGCTTATTGGGTATTACTTACATTGATTGAAGGGTGAAAATGAAAGCGAAAACGAGGGGTGAGCTTTATACGGTATGTAAGTATGTAAGGTGCTTTGTGAGTTGTTCTAAGGGAGGTACAGTTTTTGGTTTAGTACACCAATTGCATTCCATTCCTTGAATCCCATCAACAAACTGAGTCACTGAGCCGCGTGTTTTTGGCACAGTGTTGAATCCTTCTCTTTCGCCTAATCGCATTCCTTATTTAAATCTACTGTCAGATACATGGTTGGTGATGTAGAAGATGGACCTCTCGTGTCGATGCCTTTCCGACAGTTTATCTACAGCTTAGGATCTCGATCATCAGCTCCAGGGGGAGGATCCGCATCTGCGGCGATTGCTGCTATGGTACGTCTTGCAAACAGTGATTGGTCGATTGAATGTATTATTAAGTTAATTCCTGTTTCATCCTGAGAAAACAGGGCATAGTCTCCCTCTCCTGTCTTCCATTACTTCATGGTTAGCGCTACTGATGGAGCTGAAATCTAAAGAGTCATCATTCTCATCATCATCGTTTATCTGCCTTTAGAAGGCGAGCAGACCTAGGAAGCCACCGGGTTTATGGGGAGGCCTCCTCACTTACAACAATATATTTAATAAAGAACAAGTGCTGCGAATGTGCCGCTCGGCTAATTCAGTGTTTATTTAAGTGAATTAAAGTAAGTAAAAGTAAAAAACTCGTCTTAAAGCTAAAAAGATTTGATGAACGAGTGCCTGAAACAGGAAGAGAGTTCCAAATTTTAGGACCTTGGTAGAGGAATGTAAATTGCTTGAGATTTTTCGGAAAGCGTGGTGAAGGAGAACAACTGAAGGAAAAAAGATGCGCGTAAGATTGTGAGTCCCAATCACAACTAAAGAACTGAAGATCGTTGGAGTATTGAGACATGCTTTGGTTTATTAATGAAAAGTAGCTGCCAAATACTTTTTAAACATATTGGTGTTTGTTATTATCAAGGCGATTCGAACCGTGCAAAATTGAAAAACGTGGCGCGACATTGATGATAGTTACAGCAATTCAGTTGAAATCGCACTGATAAGGTTCACACTGATTCTTGGTAGAGCCAGCTTTTCGATGGCCTCGACTCCCTGCTTATGTTAACATTCAACTTTAACTTAAAGGGTAAAGTCGGGAAAGGGCATATTTTTTAATGATCCCAGAGGCTCTTCGTTGTTCTTCTTTGTTGTTTAAAATTTATTGTTTGAATTTGTTTGTTTATTTGTTTTTGGCAGGGCGCTGCACTGGCGACTATGGTTGGCTGGCTATCGTACGGAAACAAGAAATTCGAAGCGTTGGATTCACAGATGAGGACACTTATTCCTCCACTAAGACAAGCAATGTTTGATTTAATTCCAATGATTGATGCGGACACCAATGCATTCAGTGGATTCATGGTAAATTTGAATTTATATTATGTTCGCGCTCTTTTACAAGTCGTATCCTTGGCTGTACTCGTTTGTACTCGACCGCTCTTGTGTGTTCTCGACGGCTCTCGTGTGCTCTCAAAAGCTGTTATGTACTCCCGACAGCTCTCGTATCCTTTTGTCAATTTACGAGTACTTTCATTTACTCTTTCGTCCTTTCATCAACTGACACACACTCTTCTATTTGTATCCTGCTCAAATTAATGAAAAGCAACGAGATTCGCTCATTTATGGCTCATATGCCCTTGTGTTGATGATAGTCAATGCAAACGAATGAAAATATGTCACAAGTCTCACGTTGTTTTTCTTCTTCGACAAAGCTGATTCCTTTTTTCCTCTAATCTTCGGAGTTCAATCTTTACGACATGTTGAAAGGGAAATTAAATGAGCAATGTTGGGGATACTTGAATAATTGCAATAATGGGGACAAAAATTCATCGTTTTCTACAAGAGGAACAGCCTAGCTACATGATTGTTTCTTTATGAGAGGATCGTATTTCTGTTTAAAATATTTGAATTTACCTTCTTCAAATTTATGATGAATTTTCAACTTTTCAGGAAGCGAAGAAACTTTCAAAAACTACTCCTGAAGAAGAGGAAATGTAAGATTTTAAAGGTTCTGTACTGTTGGTATTACCTATATTAACTTTTATTAGAATTCATTGATTTGAAATCATCGATACGAAATTGCAAAAATGCCAACAGTTAAAAGAGGAAGACCCATCTGCAAGGGAAGACAATGAAGGAGGTCTCATTTTCAGTACAAGTGCAATTCTTTGTGTTCCTAACCAAGCGGCATAATAAAACTGGCCTTTCCTTGGCAGCTAAACCTGTACTAGAGATCATCGTGTTTCGAACAACTCAACCTGATATTTTTAGCTCGAACGTCTATTGACATGACCCTGAGCGATCGTAGGTCTTGATATTAATGTTGGATACTATCTTTATCAACATCAAGCACCATTGTTGCTGCAGACTGTTTGGCATAGATATCTGCTAGCGATATTCTAAAGCTCCTCAACCAGTTCTTATTGCTTTGCGTCTTTCGATAATTTGATGACTTTTGAAATGCCGCTGTTGGTGTCTTATTACACCTGTAGACCTTGCTACTGCCCGTACAAGCAATGAAAAACTTGCAGCATGTTTTTTAGGAATGAATTTTGGACCTATAACTGCAATATTGTTGTTATTTTTGTGTGGTATTTCAGACGTGAGAAGGCATTGCAAGATGGGCTCAAATCCGCTGTTCAGGTCCCTCTTAATGTTATCAAAACAGCTACCAAGGTGTGGAATCCGATGGTAGAGCTTGCTAAAATTGGAAATATCAATAGCAAGTCTGATCTGCAGGTAGGGAGTAAAATACTTGTATGAGAACATGTCTAGTAGTGCGGATGTACGCATGTCCATCTGCCCTTTCTGGGCACTCTCATCTTACTTTTCGTTTGAAATAATGGACATTGGGGTTGAGTGGATGGCACAGTTATGCATATCTATGTCTTCCTCGAAACTGAAAGTAGTGCTACCCTTTCTGGCTACATAAAAGTTTAGTTTGCGGAACTCCTTTTCCCGTTTTTAATGTTAGATGAGAGCAAGATGCAAACTTTTGTCATATTGAGATGGGCCTGGTCGGAATACACAAAGCAGAGTTTCACAATCCCCGGCTGTGACCATTGTTGGAGGTACAACGTAGGAGTGGTATATGGGCGCTGGACTTAGGTGCCCTGGTAACAGAACGGAGTATCTGACGAGAATTTATTATATGTTTTGCTTCATAGGTTGGGGCTCGAAGTCTGGAGACAGCCGTGTGGGGCGCATTCTACAACGTGAAGATTAACTTAGAGGACATAAGTGATGAAACTTTTAACAAAGAAGTAAGTAATATGCGCTCTCAACCATCAGCACTTATTAGTATTAAATTGTCACTGACAGTCAACTCAAAGTGATTTCCAAACACACAGGTTAAGAGAGACTGCTATTGTGTCTCTCAGTTAGTGCGTGCGTTATAGTTTGTCACTTCAGCGACACGGCCCGCTGAAATCAACAGTTTGTTTGAGTTGAAAACTTTCCCCTCTTTTTAAACCTAGATGATGAATATCTTAAAAACCTCGTTTTCTTGGTCTGTATTAAAAATTACGGAACCACGTTTATTCCATATTCAGTCCGAAACTTTCAGTAAGCAGGTGAAACTCGGTTAGCAAGAGGCATAAAGAAACATAGAATGGCTAAGTTAGATTAAATTACAATAAACTTAACCACCTGGGGACAAGTGAGCCTGTCTTTTCGTGGTCGAAGATGCGCTTTATTCCATTGAAATTACCATTATTTTACGCGGTAGGTTCTTCACGAAGCGGAATCCTCTTTGGAAATTGCACAAGAAAAATGCAAGGAAATCTTACAGATCCTAGAGGAAAGAAAGTAAACAACAACCCTGTGTAATAGAATGAGACTGGGGTGTGATGGTCAAGAGAGCGAAAGGATTTAACGCACCCAACTTCAAACTGGGACAAGGAAGATATTTGGCTGTTCTTATTGATTTGGTGAATGTACTTCTACTCCTTTCCTCCACATCTGCGTTGGGCTTGCTTCGTTGCAAAATATACATATTGATAATCGTGGGATCGTTTAAAGAGAATTATCATTGAGTAAAAAAATTATGGTCAAATTTTTAAGTTATTATCTTAGGCACCGTGTTCGAGTGGATAAAATCCGTTAAACGTAAAAAGTTTAAGGTAAGAGTTTTCAAGCTCTCAATAAAATAAGGAGTTGTGTTTTGAATTGATAAAAATGTTCTAATGAAATAATAGTATCGTTTTTATGGAAATTTTGTACACCTGCCAACGACACAATTAAATTTATGCTTCCTAAACACTGGTCTCGCTTAAAAACTCGTCTTTAAGTTGTTTCGATTAAATTCACTTTAAAGTCAGATGTGAAAAGTAAAACTATTTCGCTTTATTTATGCTGGTGCAACTTGCTTATCTCAAAAACTATTTATAAAACTCTCTAGAATACACAATTTGTCGTGTCTTTCCGCGATGAGCTTAGCCAGAAGATGTTATGGGAATGTCAAGGAAAAACGCCTAGACGTTCGAAAGCGGCTTTGGCAAATCTGAGTAAAATTTTTTACTTTTTCCGACCGAGGACATAATTGTATGTCATATTTTAGACAACATTTGCTCCATGATTTACTCCTTCCCACACTCCTCCTCATTTCCTCCCGGCTAAGATGGTTATATTTTTATCGCCTGAGCCAGCTGGAAAATTTTAAGTAAAGTTTTAATTTGAGATTAATCTCTGGGCTTGGTTTGGATATTTTTTCGGTTAGGAAAACTAAGACTTGATACTGCCATTCGTATTTCAAGACTGAATTTTTTGTCAATTTTTAAGAATTACATTTTTTCAGGTTCAGTCTAACAGCTGTAGATTCGATTTTTTTCCTTTTCCTTATCTTTGGTTGCTATTCGATTCACCTTTTGGCTGAGTTTGTTATAAATTTTTCATTTATTTCGATGGAGAGGAAATTCGCTCTCAAAATATCCGTTTAATTATTCAACTTTACCTCAAACATTTGTCGGGCTCTTCGGCCGACAAATCGCTTTCATATATTGTAAGAGTATATTCTTGATCATGCATTCAATATCTAAGTTGTTCTTGTTGTAACATCCGCTTTCGAATGAAGTTCTAACAATTCGATCGTTTTGACAGGTCATCGAACAATCTTTTAATGAACAATGCTCAAATAACAAAGGAAGTATTAACTAAGAACTCTTGCACTCCAAAAACAAGACTAATAAACCTTAACATCTTTTAGACATAATTAAGAGAGGCAAAAACCTAACAAGGATAATGCCTGAAACGAGCAGCGAAAGAAAATGGTCTTTTCTTGCCTGTATTCAGCATCAATAAGCTAGGCATATCGACAGAGGGTTTGGGCTGAATTACAAGCAGCTGTACGGAACATTCCATTTTTTGTTCTTATTAGATTTTTTGTTTTAATAAAAGAAATGTCCTTCCACAGTGAGCTTTCGTCCCGTATGCGCGCACAATTACTTAACCTAAGTACCAAAAGACTATCGCGTAACACTCAAATCTTACGAACAGCCTACAATCATTTCTTTTTTCTTCATATCAGTAGAGATCGTCATACATTTAAGGTAAAGACTTGTCAAAAATACCAACGTGAAGCCACTGTGAAGGCGACTGAAGTAAAGAAACTATTGTCACAGGACACAGGACATTTAAGTTTTCATGCACTTCACCCTCTTTACTTGACATTTTTCAATTTCCTGCAGGTTGTTCTGTCTCGACAGAGCAAACTGTTTACTTTACTACGTGTTGATCCTGATGCATCGCGAACGGAACTTGTTTCTTAGATATGCGCGAAAATCCTTAATTTGGACAAAGTATATGATGAAGTTTAAGGCACTGCTGAAATATGCCCCAATACTGCCACCCACATAACGCACAATGTAATCTGTTGAAAATGAGCGCTGCGGTTTCATTATCTGGGTGTATGCAGTGTTGCCTATGTAGACAAAATACGGGCATATAAAGGCAAATGTAAGAGAAATTAGAAGATAAGTTGCCCTGATTCTGGTAACTGTAAGTTTTGCTTTGAAGGCACTGGTCTTTGCATGACGAATTTGTCTTCCAGTCCTATTCCACAGAGTCTTCAGCAAACACGCGTTGACATATGTTATGAAAATGCCAGGAATGACGTATTGTAATGGGAAAATAACGGCGGTTATTTGAAAAGGATAGAAGTTCTGATTGTAACGGCAGATCACTGTAAAATGACTGTCATTTAGACGCACTGCAACTCCGTCGAAAGTGGCTGCTGGAAGTAACATGGTGGTTATTCCTAAAATCCAAGCCCCAATGATCATCCTACGGACTGCGGTGATTCCAAGCGTGTAAGGATTCTTACGAGTTGATAAATATTTCGCTAAACTGATAACAACCAGGTTATTTATCGTAATAGCGGGAAACACGAAATTCAAATAGCGAACCATCTTGCACAGCCACCCACTCTGCATAAGATCGAAAAGAATTTGAAGGCATAGAAAGGGTAGCGACATGGAACAAGAAAGGAGATCAGAGAGGGATAAACTCCTCATATACAAGTTCAAACTGCGCACGAAACGACTCTTTTGGATTGGACTTGTGGTTTTCTTCTGCCAAAGAAAGTAAAACAGCGAACAGTTTCCAACTAACCCTACTGTGCCAATGACTGACAAAACTAAGCAGAGCACATGTTTAGCAGCGTTTCCAGCGGGCGTGAACACGTAAACAGGGTCCATTGCTTCAGTCTGATTACGGCCCATGCGTGACGAATCGTTTGAAGTCCAGTTAGGAGATGGCCACCAAGTTTTTCCTTTTTCCATTTCAGCACAGGTCTGTCGATAGGGAGTAAGGGAAAATGTTTCGTAATTGGTATTGACAAGTGACCAACAAAAATCAGGCCTACCTGATGTTCACAATTTAGTGGTTTTCGCACCATGACAACACTAACCAACCCTTCTACGTTCAAGACAAGGAACGATGGTTCCCCAAGGCTCTTTTGCCGGAAAATTTTATCTTCCTTACCTTTCAGTCGGTTTCGGTGGCTTTTCGATCATATCTCCATGCCGCCGTTTTTTACAATGGCACACGCGTTCAAAACGTATTTTTAACGACTCATGACGTCATATCTCGTCGCCTTGGCAACTGGTCCATAAAGTTTAAAGTAGTGCAAGCAAACCTACAAACACAGGTTGAAACAACATTATTTCGTGGAAAACAAATTACGAAGCAACCTCGTATTAACCGATTAATAACAAACCTCGTCAGAACTATTTAGAAATATCCTAGCTCAGATTTGGAGGCAGTGAAAACGGTGCCACTTTCTGTGTATTCATGAGGGTTAATCCCTTAGCGTGGGGGGTGGTAAGCAATTTTGTCCTATCGGTCTATGGGCCGATGGAAAAAACGTAGCACTAAAGAATCTTATAAATGGTTTGCAGTTACTCCTGTGACTATATATTTTTTTTATCTTGCTGAATAGCTTTAAGGAATTCTCTTGAGAATTTTATTTCATTACATGGATCATCGAAAGAGCAACTGAAGATAAACATGAAAATTTGAATTTCTAAAATATCCTTTCCGCTGGATAGTATTGGTGTTAATGAAAAGCTGGTAATCAAGGAGCGCTAAGAAAAAAAAAATCAAGAAACAAAACCCAAGAGATTGTGACAATGCACGTATACCAACTTACACGAAATAAAAAAGATTGTTAGTTATTCTACGTGTTTTAGAGAAAACTTTTAAAAAGTTAAGAACGGAATTTAATTCTGTTCTTTTAGCACTTTTTCAATATATCATATTTGCAAAGTAACGGCATGATATTATTAAGCAAAAGAAGGTAAAAAATCCTTTATTACGAAAAAATAAGTGTAGCACGAACTGATAATGAATGACCGTAGAAAAAAAAAAGATTTCGAAACCTAATGTCTCGTTTCATGCTTAAGTTTGATCTACTCTCGATAAAGCACTCGAAAGGAGTTCGATTGTGGTTTACTGAATAACCTCCTGAAGAAAATACCAAATGACATCTCATCTATATCCCTTTGTTCCTGTCCTATTTATCCTTCCAAATGATTTCCGATTAATTCTCAAATGCAAATGTCTGGATTCTTAGAAAACCTTATGTTTCAGATGTTCAGTTTCTGTCATTAAAAACCAAACCACTCGTTTTTTCTCTTCGTTTCGTAGGCCTTGTTTTGAAGAATCAGGAAAAATCCCAAACAACCGGAGATTTCATTCTTTCCCGACCGTTCCAAATTTTTACGCATGAAAATTCGAAATCGTAGAGATCCCCGTTCTCGATATGTTGGGAAAATCTGGGAGGGTCGCGAAACAGTGAAATCGCCAATCGTATGGGATTTTCCCGACATATGAAAAGCCGAATGAAACGTCTCATTGATAAGTTTTTGTCGAAATAAGTTTCTCATGAATAGCTGATAGCTATTATCCTTTTTCTTTAAACCATTAACCATACGTTGTGAGTATAATTCATCCTCTTTAAGTTCAATCGGTTCCTTTCCAAATAGACAACTGTGCCTTTTAAAACTGCTTTTAGACTGACTTTGAGCCCTATACTGCGTTAGTTCGATTGAATGGACTTTCGTAATGAAATCGCCCCATTAGTTAAAGTGAATGTAATCTAATGAGTTTTCGTGCGACGCAATTGTGCGAAAAAAATATACTCCAGTGTTTTGTGTAACAATGGTTTTCAGCTCAAAGGTATAATTTTGTTTCTTCATGTCGACAAATTTCAAAATTCGTTTCAAATCTAATTTTTTTTCTCTTAATTGAAGATATTATTATGAAATTAACAAATGTGGAAAGAGTGTGCAGTTTTGTTTTTCGTTCCAGCAAAAATTGCTTGGATAAATCAGCATTCCCCTTTGGTGCAGTTTAAACTACATTAAGTAAAACTGTAGCAGTTTCAGTGAAAAAATTATACTTCGTCTCGCTTTGGGAGCGTAACAGATGGGAAAATTTCCTACCCTTTTGTTTCTCTCTTCTTCTTCAATTTGAAGTTTATCAATATCACCAACAGAAAAAGAGTACTGTGTTCGAAGCTGGCAAAATTTTAACTTTACACGTATACTGACGAAAATAAAATGACGCTATTCTTGGGAAATCACCTGCGTCATAAGCCTACAAGAGAATATAACCGGTTTATCTACATCAAAATGAGAGAAAAGACTATTGTTTATATATGTTTTTAATTAGGTGAGCGTTTTTAAAAGTGTTTTTGAGTGTATTCCGCGCTGAGTTTTTTAGCAGCACTACCCTATTCGTCGTTTGAAATATGGCTCACGGTTTGGGCATGTTTTTTTTCAATGCGTAGTTCTGGGCAACAGGGGTATGTTTTATTTGCTGTTTTTTTTTTTGTTTTTTTGTTTTTTTAAGCGTAGTTCTGGGCAACAGGATTACACTATTAAAAACACCAGAAAGAAGAAGCTATGCTATATGTGAGTGTATTAATTCTCTACATAAAATATCAGAACTTAGAGGTGAAATACGGAATTAGAATCACTCCAAGAAAGATTGTTTTGAAAGTTCTCTCACACCTTCCGACCTAAATGGAAGATATTTCCCTATTATTCGTAAGAAAATATTAATGATGTTGATGCAGATTAGAAAAGCCTAATTTTCATTTGCAGTAGTTTTATACTAGCTTCTCCACACAAATTCTTGTAACTCATAAATGCAGAGCAGAGCATCGAACTTTGCCGAGCACTGGACTAAAAATGAAATAAATTGAATGTGCAGGTTTTCACTACTTCTGGTGTCAATGTCCGCTATCTCATTGAGCCGGAATTTTAGGCCAGCTTCTCACCCGAAAGAAAATCTTTCTGGTGATACGATCGCAAAAAAGCATTTTCAAAACTATCAATTTCGTTTGCGCCGAAACGTAACTTGAAGGAATTTCATTCACTTAATAATTTGGACTTTCCCTCTAATTTTTCTTTCGAAAGCACGTACCTTTTGATGCATTTACTTTCTTCCGTCCCTTCTAGAACACTTTTGAATGCTGGCAGTGGCGACAAAATGCGACGCTTTGTACATCAGAATTTTCAAAATGCCCCTCACTTGAAACCGTCTTCTAAAGTCGTCGTTTTCATCTGCGCTCTCAAGCATTAAGGCGAATACGACACGCCGGAGAAAATGCACTGAAAAGCTCCCGTGATTTGCATCACACAAAGTTCGTAAACGGGGCATAGGAGAAGACCAATCTAAAACAATAACCAAGGCCAGTCAAGGAAAGGATTTTTTATAAACCAGGCTGTAGGCAGTTCGGAAAGCCCTAAAACTCTACATCAGAAATTTAGCTGTCAAATCGGCACTTTTAATCTTCAAGGTATCAACATACGCTTTTCATTCAACTAATTTATTCTTGTTTTTCTAGTTACCATGTTCCTACTAATGGTATAGCTCCACTTTGCTGCATATAAAACACGTACAACCCAAAATTTCTCTCATGTATTCTAGGGCTAACTGACGCCAAAAACGTTAGTCTAGAAACTCCTAACGGTGGCTAATTTACACTATAAAATTATATAGTGGCTATACTCAATAGTTATAATATCTTTGAAGTGACTAAAAAATTGAGAAAACTTGCTGACGTCTCCATCAACTTCGCCTCTTTTCTATTGTGTATTCATTTCCATACAATACTAGATAGCGTTCCATGCAACCTACAAGTGTAGAAAATGCGTGGACACAGGAGAATTTCTTGAATACGGGCCTCTCATTGGCCGGATAAACGCTACCACTAACAGAGAACCAAGTAGCAAGTCCGTACAATCCTGAATTATTTCAGGTTTCTTTTCCCGCTGTGATATTCGTTGATGTCGACCCATGAATATCGATTTGTCAAAAGATATCTTCTTGATCTTAGAAAAGAAACTGGTACATGTTTTTAGGTGTACTTTCATCGAGGAATGGATGCACTTGGGAGGTTTGGAGAGCACCCAAACAAGTTGAGTTGTATAATTGTTGTATAATTCAATTGATACACGATCGTTTGGCATGAATCAATCTTCAGCTGCCCAGCAAAGACAACAATGAGCTGTTAGCAAGGAAGACAGCGTACGCTTGCCAGCGCTTGGTCTATTTTTTCCCTGAGTTTCTTTACAAGGAGTTCGAGAAGGAAAATATTTTTGCTCGATTGTTTTGATGGCTTAATTCAAGCCAGTTCGTCGTATCTTTTGAGTTCATTTTTTGCCATGAAAGGCCCTGTTGTACTGTTGTCCTATAGATCACAGGTACAATACGAGGTCTGCCTCTTTTCCTTCCTTTTAAGACTAAAAAACTCTTCAGAAACTCCCGGAAGTCCTTCATTTGAGCTAGGCAAATCATAAAGTTTATCACGCTGCTACCAAATGCGAAACCGCCAGCAGCATAGCGTATTATATAATCTACAGCAAAAGCTCGTTGTGGTTTGGCTATCTGAGTGTATGCAATATTAGCTATAAAGAAAAGACACGGAATGGTGAAGGAAAAGGTTAAAGCAATGAGAAGCGATGTTCCTTTTATTCTTGTGGCTGTCAACCGAGTCTTGCAAGCGTTAATTGTACCGTTTCCAACTCTTGTTTTACTTCTTCTCCACACTGTTTTGATCAAACTTATGTTGATGAAATTCACAAATATACTCGGCAGGATGTACTGTAATGGAAATAAGAGCATCGTCACTCGAAATGGGTAGAAATTTTCGTCATTTCTGCACACAATGGTAAAATGGGTTTCATTGAGACTGAGCCTCATTCCGTTATACGGAGCAACAGAAACTAACATAATGAGGACTCCAAATACCCACGCACCAATGATCATTTTTCGGACTGTTTCGATGCTGAACGTGCGTGGAATTCGCCGGGTTGATAAGTACTTTTCTAGACTTATCACCATGAGGTTATTCAGCGTAATGGTAGGGAATACTAACTGGAAATATCGAGCAATCTTGCATGGCCACCCACTTTGGAAGACATCAAATAAAACTTGAGTGCATAATAGAGGTAGAGCCACGCCAGAAGTAAAAATGTCGGACAGAGCTAAGCTCCTCAGATACAATCTTATATTGTTCAGGAAACGGCTGGCTCGAAATGCGGCTTTATTAACCTTTAGACACAGAAAATAGAACAAAAAACAATTGCCGAAAAATCCCAGTGCTCCAGTAGCCAACAAAACTGAACAGAGCACAAGTTTAGCGGTGTCTCCAGCCGGCGTGAACACGTAGATATCGTCAATTGCCTCCGTGTTATTGTTCAGATGCGAAAAATTACTTACAGTATCACTTGAAGCAACAATCCTCTCCAAAGTTTGCGTACTACCCATGAGAATTCTAATGGAGGAAAAAGCCAGCAAATTTTTGAGTGTTCGGTAAAAGATGTCGTCAGGCTCCTGCTTCCTGTAAATGTCTCAAGCCTTGCTGGAATGAACTCGCTGGAAAAGCAAATATGCTTGATACAACGACGGTTTTCCTATTAAGAGCCTGTCTTCGACTCTAACTTCAAGAACCAGTGCGGGGACCGCAGATGAAGTTTGGACTTTTCACTATCAACACAATTTTCCGAGAGTGCATGGAAAGTGATGAAGGTAAAACAATACACTAAGTCAGTGGAATCAGAGGCTTGTGAGTCCGCTAATCTTTTCCATCTGGGAAGAAGTAAAATATTTCGTCTTGTCATGCATTTTCAAGATATAAGAATTTATCAAGAACTCACTATTGATACACACATCCTTACGGCTCTGAAAACAAGGAAATGAATGAAAGGATACAGGTGCAGGAGTAGCTCACGGTTTTCACCTTCGTTCGTACTCACCTTCAGTTACTTGTGGAAATCTGACACGTTTCGAGAGAGAGAAAGGCGTTCTTATGACAGCTGATCTTGGGAAAGGGTTAAATCAAACAGTTCAGTGACGTAAAGGCGCTTAATGATGGTTCCCTGACTAAATTAATAATTAATATGGTATCTTAATGATAATATTTACTTAACTTATCCTATAATGAGAAGTAAATGAAAATCGTTTTCAAGAACAAGACAAAAGAAACATTTTGTTATTATTCCGGGAATTCATTAAGCACTGGGTTAATTTTCGTTAAATGATAAAGTTCACCTGCTTTATTCAAAAACCGAAATGAAAATTGTAGAAACTGGCATTTGCTTTATAAAACAAAACAATATTAATGGCTCAATTCAAACTTACTTAACAACTAAATTTTACATGATACTTCCTGAAATTAGAAAATTAAGATTTTTTTCTAGGAACAATTTTCTAAAATTTTAAAATTTGAAAATGCAATGAGCTGAAAGGAAATTGCCTTCAACTGAGCTTTATTGCATTATTGTAGGGCTATGGTTACATAATTAAATTGTATAAGTTGGTTTAAATAAATATTAATTCAATTTTTTCCCGCTATAAGTGAGCGGGTAAAAGTTAGTACCCATTAGTAAAAACTGTCATCCAAGCTCATAAATTGATAGGAAAAATTCAAGATACTTACTGTGGCTGTATCGCAAAAAGGATTACAATTTTTTTCGGTGAGACGCGAAGCAATATAAAACGAAGAGATATTTTCGTGTCAGTAATTGATTGCCGACAAAGTGACACGAAAGAAAATATTGAATAATCAAGTTTGAATACATGAAAAAAACTAATAAAATAAAATGAAAGAAAAATAAAGAAGAAGTAACGTAAAAAAAATTACCATTCGCACAAAGTAGAAACAATTCAGTCACCACGCTATCAAGTTAGGCCTCTACGTAAACACGGTTTCATTTCCTGAAACGGTTTCAGCTTAACTTGTTGGCATGAAGTGGAGTGAAGTGGACAAAATGACCTCCAAAACCATATTTTTAAAGGTTCATTCATAGAAATTACATCAGATGTCAATTTTATTTGGAATGATTTATGACTTACCGTTTCCTACACTCCGTGGTTTTGGCAAGTCATAAATTCTTAGGACAAAAGTAAAATCAGTCTTTCATTATGTCGTCTAGCGCGCATCGGTAGTGGTTTAATAAGTCACTGACCCCAATCAAAGAAGAGGAGCGTGAAGGAAGGGCTCAGGTCTCCTTCTTAAGAAGAGGAAGTTTCCAGGTCTCTTTTTAAAAAGATAAGAAAGAGATCTGAAATGGAGTCAGGAATGGCAATCAAGGCAACGCTTATCATAATCTCGAACAGTTTAAAAATTTTGCGCTGGTTTGTCAAAAATTTAAACCAGAAAAAAAAATTGAACCACAACAGATACAAGGCTGGAGTGGGCATCAGCAGTGGATGACCATCAACGTCATTTAGAAATCGCCAAAGAATTTGAAGACAAGTTGGCGTGGGAATCTGCTATGGCAATATTTGCAATGCTAGTTATGATTTGGGACAATTCACAGCAGAAATCGAGTATTATCAAGGTCATCTAACAATTGCCAAAGAAGTAGGAGACAATGCTGAAAAAATAGTATGGTATGGTAATATAGGCAACGTTTATCAAAGTCTTAGATGGTTTCAAAACGGCAATCGAGCATCGTCAATATAATGTACAAATTGCCCAAAATGTGAGAGATAAGGCTAGTGAGGGAATCAGCCACGACAATCTCGGTAAAGCTTATCGTGGCCTGGGACAGTTCAAAAAAGGCATCCGAGAAACATCAACGTCATCTAGAAGTTGCTAAGGAAGTGGGGGATAAGGCAACAGAAGGAGAGAGTTATGGAAATTTCGACAATGTATATCGGGGTATTGGACAATTCAAAACCGCAATTGAGTATTATGAACGTCAGCTAGAAATTGCCAAAGAAGTGGCAGACATGGCGGGAAAGGGAGAGGGTTAGGGCAATCTTAGCAAAGATTATCGCAGTTCAGGACAGTTCAAAACAGCAACTGAGTATCATCAACGTCAATTAGAAATTGCTTAAGACGTGGGAAACAAGGCCAAAGAGGGAGAGAGTTATGGCAATCTCGGAAAAGCTTATCATGGCTGAGACAGTTCAAAACAGCAATCAAGTACCATCAACTTCATCTAGAAATTGCTAGACCGGAGAAAAAAGGATAATGGAAATATGTAAAGAGTTTTAAAGCTGACGTTTCGAGCGTTAGTCGTTCGTCAGAGCGAATGGAGAAATTATGGGTTGTGTGTGGATTTACATGCAGAAAATGGAGTTACGCTATTGGTAGTAATATGTTAACAAGATATCGGGGTTTAGGACAGTTCAATACAGCAATCGAGTACCATCGACGTCATCTAGAAATTACTCAAGAAAAAGGGGACAATGAAAATATCGGCAATTTTTATCTGAGTCTAGGACAGTTCAAAAGAGCAATCGAATTCCACGTCAACTAGAAAGTGCCAAAAGAACGAAATTGTGACCAGATCAGTGCTGAATAACGTTTTCATATTACTTCACTTCCCTGTATCTGTATCACACAAGCAAAAAAAATTGGCTATATTAGTGTACCATGTGACTTTAATTATCTTCAATGGAATTCATGCACTTTCCATTTGAACAAAAGCATGCAGAATTGCAGAATGGCCATCAAATTTTTAGCCGCTGGTCAAGAGCGTGAGAGCGCTCGACAGACTCATTGATATGAGATGGGCCCCTAAAACTCCTTCCATCATTGTTCTCAAGTCTGTCAGTTTCTCTTACGTATTTCATATCGTAAATAAGTAAGAATTCCTTAAACCAAGTGACTATATATTTATTCACAATTTAAAAACAGAATCAGTTTATAATCCTTTTAAATATAGAATCAATTATTTCTTAGAGTTGTACTCTTACACTTCAACGCACAAGTCATGTAGAAAGACGGCAAATATTGTCAGTCTTTAGTCTCCTAAAAAGTTTCGTGATCACTTCTCAATTCGTTTACAACTTATAGACAAAAATAAAAGAGTAAGATTTTCGGGGAGAGGGGAGGGGAGGGGGGAGAAGGGAAACGGAAAGTCGCCAAGTAGTTACTTTCGTCTTTGTAGGATCTGCTGAGTGATTGTGATCAATGCATCTCTCTGGGAAGAAGAAGACAGCTTGTTGATTTGTTTGACTGCCTCTTTAGCATACTGACTGGCCAGTGTATAAGAGCGTGCAATACCATCACTCTGAAATTTAAAAATCAGGGGGAAATTGATAATCAGTTTCTTTCTTAAGCCATTTCGACGGTCGAGTATGTATCGACGTGAAAATTTCATTACTGCGAACAAGTTATCACCGTGAACAAGAATAAAAACAATACAACCG
Organism: Pocillopora damicornis; assembly: GCF_964200805.1. Classification (NCBI taxonomy): domain Eukaryota; kingdom Metazoa; phylum Cnidaria; class Anthozoa; order Scleractinia; family Pocilloporidae; genus Pocillopora; species Pocillopora damicornis. The sequence continues at coordinate 12,293,772 of NC_142678.1, forward strand.
AAATAACGAACGAAAAACTGACGAAGCTGTCAGTATTCACGTCCTACCCAACAACCGAATTTGATTCCCTTGCTTGGTCCATATCGCCAGGGTCTTCAAATGAGCTCAGGCTTAGGAGATGGGGACGAGTCAAAGTGGGCGGCGACAAAGCAGCAGGAATTTTTCCCATCTTTCCCGTCACGGATCTCTTTCTTATACAAATGAGAGAACCTCTGGGTGACAAAGGAGAGAAGATTGGGGACAAGTTTGGGTCCAGAGGTGCTCCAATTCGTAACAAATAAAACTGTGGTGTAGTAACCACAGTCATAACCTAGTTCATCTCATTCAACTCTCTGAATATCTCAAAGAATAAATTGGTTCCATTTTGCCCAAAGACTAGTCTGCCACTTTAAATTACATCTTAATTTGTCCATTATCTACCAAGTCTGGCCGGGTACATCAGTGAAGGCGGAGCAAAAATTACAAAAGGCCGACAGGAGGGTGCAAGAAAGAATCGCAAGAGAAATTTATAAACTGGAGATACAAACAACCTCACAGGCATAATCTTCTGACAACGGACAGGAAAAGTAGACTCGATACTCAGCAACTGTCCAAGTAAGTAGCCCACGCCTATCCCTCGAGCGACTCCTGAGGTGGAAAGAAAGCCTAAAGAAACTTTTGAATTTCCTTATGAGATGAGAAGATGATAATTCAGAGCAACAAACCTTATAAACTGCTTCCCGAGCTTCTTCCACGTCATTAGGGCCTTTAAACCGACGCATGATGAGCGCATTCAAATCAGGGTACTGTAAATTAAACACACCAAGAGGAAACAAGTCCATTTATTATATATCTGGCATTGAGAGTGAGTGAGTTAAACTGACTTCAGTGTTTTGGTTGGCAATCCATGGCTGTCGAGATGCTCGCACAGTCTGCAAATTATGGGTCCTTTTTTCTTTCATATTATTTAACTTTTCCAGACGTTTCTTTTTCACAGTAATAACGGCACAAAATACAGCAACAATGCTTCTTGAAGGCAGAGCAAATAAACTTGCAGTAGCGAAAAAAAATTATACTTCTGCAGTGTTAGCGGCGAAGTGTTAAGTGCTTGGTTTTATTGGACAAGACTACGCACGCTTTCCTCTGTAGTGAATATGGTCCTAACTCATTAACCGCATTCTTTACTTCCCATCTTGGCCGAACGAGCGTGTCCAATAGTAACCGCTAATAAATATGAAATCCTGTACTTTGTACCTACACCTATCTCTATTCCATCTCTTTCCTTGAACCTTTTTTAAGGTCTTCAGCAGATAGGTAGTGTTATTACCTGTTCGCACGCAAACAAGACAGGCGCAGTTGCAAGTCCCAGCCGAAGATCTGTAGCTGTTGGTTTTCCCATCTCTCCTTCACTGGCTATAAAATCCAGAATATCATCTACTACCTACAACACCGGACAGAGAACAACTTCATTCAACTCGTACGTGACAGTGGCGCGTTTCTCCTTCAGGGGTGGGGCGTAATGATAATCATGAAAACACTAGTGACTCAAAATGATAATTGACTCACCTGAAACGCCATTCCAATATTTCTGCCATACTGAAAGGCAATTTCTTGTACTTCTGGGCCACAATCTCCAAATACAGCCACCTGAAAATCAAATATTCATAGTTAAAAAGATTGATTCACGTTTCAGTAGCTTCAGAAACCATACGCATGTTATCATTTTCCCGCTTTTAAAAAAGTTCGTGTAAAGGTCACTACTAACAGTGTCTTGAAAATCCTTAGGGTAAGTTAACCATTACAAATTGTCTTCAAATAGTTACATACTGAATTTGTTTCTTTGAAGGAAACAATTTTGAGAACATTAAAAACCCTGGCTGTACATGCAAGAGGATAAACAGATTCCGCTTGGGCCATAACGCACACACGCATGAACGAACACAAATTATTTGATTCAAGGTTGTCTTTTGGTGTCCCTCTTTACTGTTGAGATGGAAAAAGAGTGATACTCTGTTAAATCACATGTAAGCAGCCAGGTTCCTACGTAAGATTCAAAATGACGGCATCTGCTAATGATTTTCAAGCACATATAATATAATATAATATTTCTCTCATAGACATGGTTTTAGGAGCATACTTATTCTGTAAGGGGAGGTCAACTTATACAATATTTCAAGGCTCCTCTGGAGTTGCAAAAAATTATCTTCAGTCATTACTACAATAGGACACACCAAATGAAGGGATTTTTGCTCAGGAGATCAACCATGAAACACAAAAACATTCATAGCTATAAAGTAAACCAGACAAATAAACTAAGATAGAAATGATACAAAAGGGATTCTCAATACTTACTGCTTTGCAACAACATGCTATCAAACTTGCAGTTTTCTTGTATGTCTTTTCTAAGTAATGATTAAACCTCTCATCGGGATCTTCTTTCGATCCTAGCTGCATAAATTCACCTACAAGTAACACATGATAGAAAAATGACTCTTACACAACTAACATTGCACTTGAAATCTAACATGTGACACTGTTTTTTCACCATAAGCTGCCCATTTGACTTCTTAATGGAATTAAACACTACATCATGACTTTTTTGTGAATTTATCCCAGCAGATGATGACATAGATGACATGGCATTTAACTGCCCTTAATCCATACGTCATAACATAGATCCAAACAGGCCCCTTTCGTGCCCAACTGAACTACCTGTAGGACAAAAAGCATTTTATGATACCATCATTCTTCTTTCTCTTTTCTCCTTTGTGTTCCATTTTTCCATCCAGTAGCCTGTGCTACCCCAAACAGTTCCTGATCCATTTCTTAATTTTTTTGAAAAATTAGTTTCAGATTTCCAATAAAAGTGCATGCAGAGCTTTTGGGGTCAAATGATAAAGCAATATATTCACCTTTTACAAGGTCATCTACAACTCTGGCTAACAATTCTACAACTTCACTATTTCCAAGCTTAGCCAAAGCTTGAGAAGCACAGGCAAGAATGTAGTCTGCTGCTAAAACTGACATCCTCTCTCCAAACATTTTATTGACAGATGTTTTTCCCCGTCTGGTATCAGCTCCATCAATAACATCATCGTGAACCAGGCTGGCTGTGTGAATCATTTCTGACACCATTACAACTGTTGTTTGTGATGGAAGGATTTTCCTGCAGAAAGAATGAAAGTGGTGGCACACAGAATGACTTCAGCCCAAGAGGTGATTCAGTTTAAACTAGTCGTTTAGTTTTCTCTGTACCTTAGTCAGGTGGCATTAACACTTGGGCTCCTAGTTTGAGCTGGACGCCCACTCTTATGTATGAGTTGTGAATTAAAATAGGAACAAACCTGTTTTTGGAGGTGTGTGTGTTACACGCCTCTGCAGTCAAAAGCACGATCATTGGTCTGATGTATTTTCCTTGACCATCAAAGTAATATTGACTTACATCTCTCAGAGGTTTGATGGAGGAATTGAGTTCCTATATAAAAAAGATGGAAAAAAGCAATAAGGAACACATTTTCCTAACAAATCAAATAAGTAAAGATTATATTTCATACTATTCAGAAGAATGCAGCATCTCTATATAGGTGAATTTGTATCTTCTGACCATGTTTATTCTGGAAGATTTTTGAATGCACCATGTAGATGCACATCAACAAGATTGATGAAAAGTTTTAAAAGCTGCTGCTTTCTTGTTGAACCACATACATGTATATGTTGCTTTTTTCCTGTGTTTCCTAAAGAATCAAGGCTATGCATTGTGTACATATGTATAACACTCTGAAGTTTTAATTGAAAAAAAAAATATTCAGTTTCAAGAGTTGTAGTAGTATTAAAAATCTCTTAAAATAAACTTAATTTTACAAATGTAGATTGGCAACTGGATGTACTATGTCTTGTAATTTCTATTAATCCTTTATACCCTGGCATCAGAATTAATTATCTCTATACTCTTTTCTATACATTTCCTTTGGTACTGACATGGAGAAATTCTTTTGACAAGTAAAAGCTTTCTTGATCTTTCCTTTATTCTTGTGATCTGAATGATTCAGCCATATAACAGTGAGAAGTAACACGCTGATCACACTTAGAATTTAAAGGTTAGCTCTTTAACTCCCAGAAGTGATAGACACAACTTCCCCCTAAAATATTCATAAACTATTCCGCAAACAGGAAATGAGAATAGTCAAACTTATCGGGTAGAAGTTGCTATCTTGATCTAACAATAAATTCTCATAACTAATAACTAAAGAAATGTTTAGCAGCCAAAGGGGAGAATTGAAAATCAGTTCTTGGGAATTAAAGGGTTAATGAGTGCAAGTCCCTTGTATTTTTCATTTTGTGTGCAAGCTTGTACTCTACAAATACAAATATTGTAAATACAGTTAGTAGAGTATATATCTTTTTCATGTTATGCATGGACCTCAAGACTACAAATTAATACTGCAGTTGTTGTTGCCACCATGTACCAAGAATGCAACTAGCAAAAAAGCAGAGTATTTGTACATGAAGATGACAATTTTTGCCAGCCGCAGCTGCTTTTCAAACAATTATGCTGAAATTCGCTTTTTCTTGGCTAATAAAATGAATGCATCGCTGGGAGGGGGGGTGGGGCATCTTTAAGGGCCATGCTTCCTTTCCCCAATTTCTTGAGTGCAATTATATTACAGGTGTGTCACTAACAAAAGAGTTAAAGAAAAATTATATTCAAAAGACATGAAAAACCAGTCACTGATTTCTCTTTGGAAACATTACCAGGTAGTTGACACTGTTTACCTTTTTTATTGTTTCACAGAGTTGTGATAAATGTGTTTCTGTTAAATAATGAGGGTCCATATGTGTTTTCTCAGTATACGAATATGTCGAAAATCTGCAAAATAAAGGATAGTAAAGACTTTGCAAAATTACCAAATTATATTAAGACTTAAGGTACATTACAAAAATTGTTCCAACACATTAAAAGTGTGGTATGTCCTGTATGTTAAGTGTCACTCCTTAGATCTGCGTGGTTATTCTCCTTACTGTCTACCATTGTTTAAATTCCTCACATGTAAAATGTGAGGTCTGAGATTTGTATTCAATCATAAAATACTGTCTAACTTTTCTGTTCTCATCACCTGTCTACTGGGTAGTGAATTGATACTGTAAAAAAAGTTGCATTTTTAGCACCTTTTGGAATTCTCCTTACGATAATGTATCGATACATTTTCAAGCACAAGGTTGACGAGAAGAAAGACAAATATAAGCACTGCCCAGGATATTGTTTGATCTATTAGCAAATTCTCTGAGCTAACATTACAAGGAAAGATATGGCAAACTGTATAGAGAATTGATTTTTAGATCTTGGGGGTGAAACAGTTAAAAGATCAGTCCTGGGGATTAAAATGGGACATGATCACAATTTATTTTACCAAAATTCTCTGCTTTGGAGAGTCAATTTACCTCAACCTCTGTTCACTAATTGAATTCAGTATGTTAACAGTATCAAGCTACATGCAATAGTTATACTCTTTGTTTGATCATTTAGACAAGAGTAATCCCAAAAATTAGTGGGCAATTTTTTCACAAAATGATAAGTAGTCTCTCAGAAGTCAAGTGAGGAGTCCCGTTTAGTTAAACACCAGCTATCAAGGGGATTCCCCTTGCCTGCTGATCCACTAAAACAGTTTTCTCCACCATTTGACCTCTAAGACAGTCTTGTATCCAATTTCTCTTTACAGAATTAGAAATGTTTGAAGGAAAGTGAGGAGAATATCTATGCTGAATTGAGGGTCAAAAAGTGTAAAAGCCCATTTCTTTAAACATAAATTCAGTACAAAACAGGATACATCAATCTGAGCATTAGGAGGGTTTCAGGAATAAACCCCACAAGCTCAAGAGCTCGCTTATACCCCAAAACCTCATTGTAGGGTGTATATCGTGCATTGAGTTTTAGAATGTTGCAGCAGGTCGTATAGAAAATTTCCAATTCGTCAAGTTCTACGGTGAGTTTCCTTCACAAGGGAACGAATTTAGGTCGCCCACAGTTGATCAAGTTACACTTCTTGAGTGGGGTATGATGTAATACCCTTCCACTGATTGCAAGGAATAGGGGGCCGGGAAGGTCACCTTTTCAGAACATCATCCTTAACCACTATCCAAGCGAATACACCATTAGACTATCAAACTTCCAGTGGAAAAAAAAATACTCACCTACAGCACTGTCTAGATAAACTCCAATTCCATCCTCCTAATGAATGGCGAACCCTCCCGGCAAATGCGCAAGAAAATCGTCTTTCACAAGGATCGCGTTGAAAAGCCGGTAAGCGGTTTTTTAACACAAAATTAACACTCGAAGAACGGATACTAGATACATGACGTTTACAAACTGCTTCAAATTCTTTCAAACCAAGGCTGAAATTCCGGCAAGTGAAATTCTTGCGAGATGACAAAATTACATAAGGACATGTGTATATTGCTCCCGCCATCTTGAATCTGCATTTCTAGAGCCAAGGCTTTTTCTGGCTCCTACGCAGAGTGGAAGGAAACCTGGGCCGGGTTGTTCAAAGCTGGGTTTGCTAGGGTTTGCTGGGTTAAGAAAACCCAGGGTTAGTGTAAAAGCAGATTTCAGATCTGATAGCTTTAAAAGAAAATCCAGTAGAATTGTTTTTGTTAGAGTATGACTCTTTGATACTCTATAAAGAACACAGGACATTATCCCAAAATGGCTTTTGAATAAAGGAATGATTAAACCCAGATTAAAATTTTAACCTTGGGTTAGCGCTAATCAGCCTTCGAACAACCGGGCCCAGTGAACTATAACTTCTGACAGATAACCTCGCAATGCATGCTGGGGTATGTTGATAGCGTCCTCCTCCTAGCGTCGCTTCGATTTATTGTTTTGATTGTTTGTCTTGTGTTTTCCCAACGGTCAACTACTTTGCAGTTCTCAGGTGTGCGTAGCTAATTGAGGGTAAGTTTTTAATCCATTCCTGTCGCTCCGCTTTTAGAACAGTGATTATTCGCACCACAATTGTTTTGTCTACTCGCTTAGTGAAGTCTAAGAGTCTCGCGTGATATTTTCGCGCCATCAATTTGCGTTTCGTCCCTCTGGGTGATCTTCGCTACAAGAGTTGTTTTTAAGATTTTACATCGCAACTGCACCCTTCAGAAAAAATGTCAATTTAATTCTGTGTTTATTCCAGTTCTGTATTGCTAAAATAGCCGTAATCATTTCAGGATTCCCTAGTAGAGTGTAGAAAAAGAACAAGTGACCAGAATGCCTGACGTAGATGCAGCCGCTAACTCTGCGAAAAAGCGTGGTCGTCCTCCAAAGGCACCCGCTCCAGCAGCTGACGAATCTGATGAGCCTGTAGTCAAAAGAGGCAGGGGTCGACCCAAGGGCTCGAAATCAGCAAAAAAGAAGGAGACAGTTTCTAAACCTTCGGGTCCAAAGCGACCTCGCGGACGTCCGAAGGGTTCGTTTAAGAAGAAGCCACCGACTGTAGAATCGAACGAGAAGAAAAGTCCAAAGAAAGGTAGCGAGTGAAGAAAGAACATGGAATCTCGGCGATCTCCTAGCGTTCCAGACACTGTATCACAAAGACACGAGAAAAGTTACTTTGTATATCTATATACATCATGTTTCATATATGGTTTGTTTTTCTGCTACGTACATGCGTGTTGAACTTGTAACTCGAAACGTTTCTTATAAGCATGTTTGTTTCACTAGCGAATTGCTCTTGGACGAACCCTTCGACTTGAGCGAAAGTGGCACTCTAGTTCTACGTCATTATTTATTTATTTTCGTTTTCATGGCAAATCTGACTTATGCAGCTCTATAAAAAAATCGGAACTTCCGTTTGTATCTGATGAAAACAATGTCACATAGTACTCATTCCTTTCATTTCTGGATTTTAAGACTGCTTAACAGAGTGTTGGTGCATCAGAAATTTACTCTGATTCCTTGTATTATTGATATTTGTTAACAACTGCTCTGAGTATTGATCCTATTTTTGTATTGTAGAACTGAAGTTATATCAATTTCAACAAAAACTATTGACGTACGTAGATACTGTGTTAATGTCAAATGTCAAAGGCTTGTATACATTTGTTGTCTTAGTAATAAAGTTTACTTCGAAGTCTTTCATTTTTGAGCTGTTTTCGTGTGTTTTGTCATGTTTTAATTTTTTTATTGTGTGTTTCTTTTGATGTTTGGACTTCATTATCTGAATTGGTCATTTCGAGAAGAAACGTGATTTAACAATTCGCATCGCTCCAACTGCCGCATGAAGACCATCAGATTGTTCTTGGAGTGCGTTTTGTTTTCCCGGAGTGTTCTTTGGATAGGGAAAGTCATCGTAAGGCAAATATCTATATTTTGGCAAAAAACGTAAGGCCCTGGAAAAATTTGCGGTACAATAATGTTCGCTAGATTTTGATTTTCTCTTCATGTTACAAATGGACACAAAATAAGTTAGTTTTAGTTTCCATGCTTTTAATTTGTGGAAGTTTGTTAAAATTGAGCAGAGGCTAGAATTAAATTTTTGGTTCTAATGGTGATAATACCCTTGTTTTGAATTAAATTTGGTTAACATTTTTTTCTCATAAATATTTTCAGCCCCACTCAACTTTTGAGGAGCTTAGTAGATCAGACTATTTTAGATGCCTTGAATGAACTAAACCTTCCATTTATGTGAAATTTTAAGATTGGGCAATTAATCCCTGTTATCTCAAAGAGCCTCATTTCAAGGGGTGGACATTGCCTGCTCAAAGTTTGGCATCAGATCTTTTCTGTGAGGTAAACTGCATGTCTAACCCCTGACAAGTGAGAGATGCAGATGCTTTTTAGAAAGTAGATTGCTGGCTTTCATGCATCTGTTCTGTACTGGATCACAGATGACATAAAATTGTGGTTAGAACAAGAAGGTGGCACCAAAGGTGTAGCTGATCATGTCACTGATAGTCTAACTACGATTGACTTCTGTGTTCTTATAGTGAACAGACCAACAGCTATATGGATCTACTTCTTCAATATAATAAAGAAGAAAAATGTTGTTAACCTTTTAAATCCCAGATCAAATGTGTAACTCTCCTTACTGTCAACCATACAGTTCGTATAATGTTATTTCAGAGAATTTAGCATTGGATCAACATATTATCCCCAAATTAGTATTTTTCCTTATTCTCATCACTTATCTGGTTGATGTTGTATTGATATTGTAAGGAGAAATTCTGTCTTGGTCACTCAATGGGTTTTTAACTGTGTTGTCAGCTATGCATCTGTTCTCTAATAGATCGTAAGAATGAACAAATCAAAACGTATATGGCATTCGGCTTATTAGAAATGTTTATTAGCTATTGTGGCATATCATATACAAGACATATGCAACCCTGTTTGACCCAAGATTGACTAGCATCAGCAAATAGTATTACCTCATTGTAAGCAATCACAAAATGTGTTATGCAGGTGGCAGCCTTGACACTTCTTCTACTCTAACAAATTATCTCAGTAGAACTTTTGATCTGTATCAAAAATCGAAAAGGAAACTCGTTCAGAATGACAATTTTTTTTTTCTTCAGACTTCACTTCTTCCCTTCCCAGACCTTCCTTTTTCCCGCCCACTCGACCCAGGCTGTGCTGTTTACTCATGGACGGGAAAATGGAACGGGATAAACAAAAAATCCCATTTGACATTGCAAAATCGCCAAGGATTCCCAGCACGTAGCGTTGGTCTTTGAACTTTCTTGACCCAAAAATAACTTAAGGTGACAAATAGTGTTATCTTTGGGCCTCCTAAGCCTTCGGATGGTCACAGATTGATCAAAGTCGACTAGAACCGAAACTTGAAACCTTATGCGCCACACGCTTGGCGCGCTTCAGAAAAGGATTCAGTGGTTAAACACTGATCTCAACTTATAGTTGTTCTTATTTGAACTGTGATCGAACGGATCATTTTTTCTGTGCTTCTAACGAATATTTTGCAAGCCAAAAAGCTTTCGAAACTTCAAGGCGGGAGATTGTGGTTTTACAAGAGATTATGTCGGCGAAATTTTTAGCAAGGGTCCCGATCTTATGGTTAAGTGGTTGAACGATGGAGGTAAACAGCGATGGAAGCGATGAAGAACAGATATTTTACGATACGGTTAGAGAATATGTGGTTAGTATTGATCGATTCTTTTCATTAATTTAGTTATGCATATAAATTACATAGACATACAAGCTCTGAATTTATAAGGACATGATACTTAATTGCGGTTGAAAGTCACTCCGATAAAACTGTTAGGGGCACAACTCATACCAAAAATACTGAGTCGTTATGTTGACTAACCCCACATATATTGTAAACCCGGTTTTAATACATTTGTAATTTTGTAAAGATCTCTTGTAATTTAGAAACATGATACTTAGTCAGCCACAGATATTGCCAATAAAATGTTTAACATGAGATCATTGAAATATTATTGCCTTAATGATCACCAAGTTTATTTTACTTTTGTTATAGATATCTTTGCTCGTGTTTATCATTTTGTATGGAATTTCTCATGCCATCCTAAGCACCTACAAAAGAAGAAGAGATGAACTTGATTCAGGTTAGAAAGATAATGTATATATTCCAATTAACACTTCTTTTCTCTCCTTGATATGCACACTGAAAGTCACTTTTCATCTCTACTAACTCCAGGGATATATTGAGATTTCCTAATTATTGCAGTTTGAGATTCCAAAGTGTGAGCGTATCTTTCAAAAATAATCTTCAAATGTGTTAAAATTCTTATGATGTAGGGTACCATTTTGAAAACAGCTCAGTAACCTGACGACACAAACAGGATTAATGGGAAGAGAACAGTGTGGGCAGAATTAGTTCAAATGTTGTGATGTATAAGATAAAAAAAAGTTGCTTTGGTTATCTGCTTCTCTATTTTCATTTCACATGTGCACTAGTTTGAAATGTCCTGTAGGTCAAGTCTGTTATGTCATCAGAAAGTATCAGGTTGCTGAGCAAGATTCAAAATTGTGGCAGGGTGGTCTCATTTTTTCACATTTTGAAAACTTAGGATGTAGTTTTGAAACTAAAAAAATGCAGTTTTTGTCATTATTTATACTTTTTAATGATTAAGATTAAAAAAGTTTCATGGTTTTTTGGAGCATGTTTCTTTAACCTGTTAACTCCCAAGATCTGACTGTTAATTTGCCCCTCTAACTGCGGAAATTGGTGGTAGATCAAGGTAACAACTTTTACCTGATAAATATGAGTATTCTCATTACCTGTTTGCTTGAATAGTGGGTGGTTATTAAAGGGAGAAGTTACAAGGTAATAATTTCTGATAGTTTAAAGGTTACCTCTTCAATTGTTAAGAGTAACAAGGATGTATTGAGTTGTAATATTTTAGCTCGGTGTCACTTTGGTAGGTAATGAGAATTTAAAAAAAACATTTCTTTCTAGACTGGGGTACACAAGAATAAGCACCAAATTCTCAGAGGAGGTGACAAAGAAATGCATGGCTATCAGTTAGATTTCACATTTTGGTAGTTGATGGGCTGAACTGGAATGCCGTGTAGTGACTGTTGATGATACTTTTGTTGCAAACATCTTGGTGATTTGAAATCATCACAGTCTAATTATCTTTAATTGTGAGACCCCCTCTGGGAATAATTTCTAAAGTCCTGAATTTTCTTATTATATTTAATTATATATCAGAAAACCCTTTGGTTCAGATGTGAATGAAATAACAATTCTAGCCTTGTAAAATATTTCTTATTTTTTTTATGTAGACGATGAAGATGCATTTGTTTATCGGATATCGTAAGTACTTTAGGGTCTGGTTGTTCACATGGCAGATAATGCTATCCAATAAATAAATTGCTACCCAGCAGATAAGTGTCAACAAAACATACTGCACTATTCATTGGATAGAGATTTATTCACTGGATAGTATTATCCACACTTCAAATGACCAGGGCTTGATTTTCTCCCTGCTGTTTAACTGCTCTTAAATTTGTTCCTATTCATGCTGATTATTAAATCTGACTTGTGCAACTGGTTGCGTTGTAGCTTTTGGTTATGTACGTTCACCCTCACAGTGTCCCTTGGTGCTGTCCTTCTGCTTCCAATGTCCATCTTCAGTAATGAAATTATGATCATGTATCCTAACAGTTACTACATCAAATGGCTCAATGGTTCTCTTATTCATGGTAAGGGAATATAGTTACTGCACAATGTTACTGAACCATTTTAAATACCAAATCTGCAAGGAGATTTCATCTTAATTTGTATACTAGATCTGATTTTGAATTCTCCCCTCAAGCTTTCAGACATTTTCATGTTAATTAGTTACAAGAATTTGGTGCTATATGTAGATCAAGATAACAACCTCTACTTGATAGGTTTGAGTACTTTCATAACCTTTTTGCTGTATAATATTTATTTATTTGTTTATTAACTTCACCATACAACAACAATCAAAATAAATTTCATTGGTAGTTTAGTGTTAACAGCTGAGTTGAAAACATAAATTGGCCACTGTCAGAATTGCTCTGATGAAGGGCTAATGCTCGAAACATCAGCTTTTTTACTCTTTATGGTGGCCAATTTTCGTTTTCAACCCAGTTGTTAACACTAAATTACCAGCTATACTCTCCTACTGATGCAGCACCCCAGTTTCTTTAGAAACTTACCCCCTTAATTCATTAATCAAAATAAATAGATTATAGAAAATGACAAAAAACGACAAAAAAAGGCAGGGACATGGCATCAGTGTAGCCAATAACAGTGGGATATATGGATATTATAGGGAGAAGTAACTTGTTACTATCTTCTGGAAGTTAAAGGTTAATGAAGTGTTCCTTAGTTACATTATAGTAACTGAAGTAGAATGTTTTATTGCTGTAGGTCCTAAAACTTAGTGTTACTTATGTACTGTTCATACTGATTTCCTTGATAGTTATGTAAAACTCATCTCTTGTTTGACAGTTTACTAACTGTGTGTGAAAACCAGAACATATTTAAACTCAGTGTGGTTAACTAGCAACCTGACAGACAGTTTACCATAAAGCAGTGAAACTTTCAAAATCTGCATGAGTTGTGTTGTTGCTAACCTCACTCAAAAACAGACCCATCAGTTTAATAAAAAAAAAAAACAGACTTGAGACAGATGAAAAACAGTCTTCACTTCATAGTTGTTCAGAAAGTCTTCTGAAATGACTTTTTTGCTCAGCTGGTATAAGTAAAATAATTTACACATCACCATGGTTGTATTTGCTCATTGTAGTCTTCTTTTTGGCTCTAATTTATACAGGGATGTGGAACCAGATATTTTTAGGCTCATACATGTCACTCTTTGTGGCTATCCCTTTTGCCTACTTTTTCATGGAGTCAGAGGGATTTGCAGGATCCAGGAAGGTAAATTGTGTTTAAAACTGGTGTACAGTTACAGGGTATTCTAACTTTATTAAGATGCTAAATACAGTTGTAAGTGGGCTGAGTGCTAACAGTGGCAGCCTTGGTTTTGTTCTTGGAACACGGGGGAAGGAGGGAGTGAAGGCCTCTTTTTGATCTGTTCATACTGGAAACAAGCGGGTGTTGATCTCCCACTACCCCAACCTGTTGTTCCACTTCTTGCACCTTTGAGTACTATTTCCCTTTCTTTATTATATAACACTGAATATTAATGATAACTATAAAAATGTAACAAGCTGAGTGATACATGCATTTTGATTGGTTCTTAGTAATGATCTATCAGAGAAGAGATACAGGCATGACATAAGTATTGACAACATTTTGCTACTTTGTTATATAAAACAAGATCATTCCAAATTGACATGAGTCCTCCAGCAATAGATCACATTGTGGTAAGAATATAAAGAACACACTCAGCTTAGCTTGATGTGCCAGTTTTTTGCTCTTACCACATTTTAATATTATTTGTGATCTGTTACTGAACAAAGGCACAGCAACAAAAACTATTTGTAAAATAGGTGTTTGTACTTTAGCCTAAATTCTAAGTTCATCTCCTTGCCTTGTTCCAGCAAATAGACACCTGGTACTTTTTACTAGTTTGCCGTTGTGCATATGAGCCCCCACCTTCCAAACCCTCTTTCTTTTCCAGCTTCCCCAATCCCTTTCATCTTTCTCTTGATGGAAGGAGTAAGGGGAATTTGATAATAAAAGTTAGATGTTTTCTACATGCAAGAGCTGATGTTTTGCAGGGTATTATGGCTCGAGTCTATGAGACATCAGTTGTTCTGATACTACTTGCAATTCTGGTCACAAGCATTGTGTGGGTAGGACTAGCATTGATTGATAGAGGACGCACAACTGATGAAGGTAATTATAATGAGCTTGAGCCAGCAACCACACTTCACTATCTGCAAAATGCACCAGCTATTTCAAATACCTGTCACCGCTAGAGTCCTTGTCCTTGAAGGGGTCATTGACCTGAAGTGTATCACAGCTAGGTTACTCAAAATCTTTTGACAACCCAAATTAGGTTTCAATTTTATGAGGAAAATATAATATGTGACTAACATGAAACAGGCTGTTCATAATTTTATGTATTTGACAATGAAACTTATAATAATGGGCAATTATGGGATGAGGTTGGGCATGATGTCATGAATTATCAATACTGAGGTCTGAGTGATTTGTTGAAGCTGAAGGCTGAGGCAATAATGCAGACTGAGAATTCAGTTTTTACTGTCTTTTTTTAAAACATTTTTAAACAATTTGCAAAAAGGATACTTACCTCTGAGTTTGCTAAAGTTTAAGAACACTGCATTATTAAAGGGCTGGGAATCTAGGCAGACTTTGAACTAGACATGATTGTAAACCCAATATTGGCAGCAGATATTGGGTTATCCTGTCAACTTCACAAGCTATTGTATTTTGACTGTATTTTTCAGAGTTTTCATAGTAAGGCTAATGTATTTAATAACTTGCATGTGTTGTGTAATACCAGAACTTAAAAGGGCTCGAACAATTAACCAGTGATGTTTCCTACTTTAGGTTTGAAGCACTGGAGTGAATGGATGTAACCTTTGAGAAAATGTTTTTTTTTTCCTTAACTTAACCCGTTAACCCCTAAGAGTGACTAGCATCTAATTTCTCCTTATAATATCACCACTAAATCACACATCAATGTCAGGAGAATAAAGGAAATGATCACCAACTAAAGAAACTCTTGATTGTTAAACAAATTCTCCTTGTCAGCACCTTAGTAAATGTACAGAGAACAGTAAGGAGAATATGAATAATGATGTTGGGGTGTAAAGGGTTAAACTTTTTAATAACTGTAACAACAACTAAAAAATTGTTATTTGGTTTTCACAGAGGCCTGGGTTCCTGGTCTTACATTCATATATTCATGCATATCACTTCTTGGAGCCCTGATGCTTCTGCGTAAGTACTGTAACTGTAAATGTACCAATTAAAACATTACCTTGAGAGAGTTTTGTTGGACATGCAAGCTCATTATCCTACAGTTATTTAATCTGTGTTGTGATAATTAATCCAAAGTGCTTGTCAAAATAAATGTTGTACAAGTTTTTCAAGGAGCTCTGTCACTTTTCTTTGGTTAGTCTGCACACCTGTTGGATTTGCACGGATGTTCACTGTCCTGGGCCAATATGTGGTGAAACCTCAGGTAATCTTTTTACAACAATAGTAATCATTTTTCTGACAGCCTCAGAATGATATCAGTAGAGAGTTACAAAGTGGTGCATTTTGTAGGTGTATGTGTTGATGATCCTGTTTGATGATCTTGCATCAATAAAATATAAAGAAATATTAGTCAGAAATGCATGTATCAAATGTTTCAAAATGAATAATCTCTGGCTGAAAAAAAAATTCTGCAGCTTATCACAGAAATTATCTTACTCTTACATATCACATATCACATATAACACTACCCCCCACATGTTAGGGGGTAGTGTTGTTAATTAGTGACGTCTCGATTTCTTGATTAAAATTTACTATAATTGCCACAGCCACAAGATTTTTTTATGTCTCAGAAGAAAAAATAAATTTCAACAAGAGAGGAAATACAGTTGCTTTGATTATCATCTGAAGAAAAACAGACTTTTAAAACTATTTTTCTTCACAGATATTCTCAAAAGTAATCTCTAAGACACAATGTTGTTTGCTGGAATGAACTGTGCAGACTAATCTATTGATGAGGCACTTTGAGTGGTAATAACTTTTCTTTGACCTTTTTTTTATTTCCTTGATCTTTAGTTTCTTCGAGATCTGGACAATGAAAGAAGTGCCATAGAGTTAGAGGAAGAGAGTGTGAAAAGGAAAATGAATGGTATAAAGTTTTCTCTTTGTATTTTTAAATACAGTTGAACCTGTTTTAAGCAGCACTGTGTTAAACAGTCACCTTGTCTTAAGTGGTTGGTTTCCAAAGTCCCAAATTTTTTATCCCTTAATTTCTGTAAATTTCACCTCCATTAAGTGGTCATAATCACCCTTGACTGAGTCCCAATGGCCTGTATGTATCATTCTCCACCATTATTTAGGGAGTTGTGATACAACTTCAAATTCTCTTTTGTTTAAAAGGAAATAAGAGCCAATCTGAAAGGAGAATATAGAATTCTATCAGAAGTCACTTAGGGCTTCTTTCAATTCACTCTTTCATTTTGTACATGAGAAAGGTGTTAGGAATCATTTATATGGGTGTGTGTACTGCACAGGACTAACTCCCTGTTCCCTTTGGTAGATCAAAATAAATACTTTATCAACTGTACTGTTGTTCGCTCATCAGTGATTATGGAATTTGAGGGTCGAATCTCACCCAGCTATCTGGCTTCAATTTTTGGGTGCCCATCACCTCATTCTAAGGTTTTAAAGTTACTGTCAACCACTTCTTTGTGCTTTGTAATATTTCAGGTTATAGCAATGGAATGACCATGCACAATGGCATTGATCACAATCCAAATAAATTAAAACAACTGGAGGTTCAAAGACTGGAGCTTGGTCAGTAATTTCATTTCTCTCTTTTTCTTTTTAACACATGAGTTTGATCAGTAAAAGATGAACTGACATTTTTGCTTTAAAAGTAGATGACAGTTGTTTTAAGTCTTCAATAAATACTGGTCTTAAGCTGAACTGTTGTAATTTTATCATCTGTTTTTTTGATCATCTATTCCAGAAAGAAGCATCAGAGCATCATCGTTGCAAAGAAATTGTGTTTATCCAATCCTACTTCTTACTCTGCTGCTTTTAACAGTGAGTTTACATTGCCACTAGGATAGGATTAAATGGACCTGAATGTACTGTTAGTCGAATGAGCACTTCCGCTCACGGACTTATAGGTAATAACATGATTTCGAGTGCAATTTGGTGTTAATGAGCATGAGTAAATTTTTCAAAGACAACAAAAATCTTTGAAAAATTTACAAGTGCTTATTACACCAAATTGCACGAGAAATCATGTTGTTACTTTCTTTTAATGTACATGAAAAACATCACAGAAAGTGAAGACCGACATAAATTTTGGCAGCGTGCGCGCACTATTTGTAACTTGCACTCGTGTTTCAACTTTGCACTCGTTTTCAGCTGATCAGAAGCGCGTAATTTTTTCATGTACGTTATCATAAAGTCGATAGTCAGTGAGAATAATTTGTACTGTAGTCATCTTCAGGTGTTTGTAGTATTTTTCATGAGTAGATCAAAGAAATATGTTTTAAGATCTGATTTAAAATTTGAAATAATTCTGACAAATGTAGGACAAAGACAGGGGTTTCAGTAACCTTTTCCATGCGGCTGCGCCCGAAAAGGGGCCGTAAGGCAAAACCCAAATACGCGAGGCTGGATGCAGGCCAAACAGACGATATTAAGAGGCCTTACAGGCTGGGTACACCGCTGGTAACCAGCTTGTATTGAAAATCCTTCAAAGGAAAAAAAATTACATCTGTTGTAAGGTTTCAGACCTCATGCTGCCCTGACTGAGCTACCAGTATTAGGGTTATATGTGACGAGGGTCCTGAGATCATTAATGAACGAAAGACACAACCTTTGCCAAAGAACAAAGAAAGTATTTACGTTCCTATGAGGAATCGAATTTTAGACCTTATGGCCTCAGTACCCAGACTAAAAGTTACATTAATTTTCAGTTTGTTTGTTTTTAATCAGACTAGCTGCATGGCCATGGTTGCCCTGAATGTTCTCAGCTTGCTGTTTGTTCATGGAGCCCTGCCCAAGAAATCCACGGTATGAGCATTTAGTTTTTACTTCAATAACGTTACTCTGAGATTTCGAAAACTTTTCTGCTATTGGAGTCAAATTTTGAATTTGGGAAGCAATTCAGATACATTCACAAATGTGAGAAATGTTGTTAGGTAAGAGGAGGGGGAGGGGGGGGGGCGTGTGAAGTACAACAACTCTGCCTCTGCCGGATGGGGAATATGAC
The DNA here is from genome assembly GCF_964200805.1 of Pocillopora damicornis. Taxonomy (NCBI): domain Eukaryota; kingdom Metazoa; phylum Cnidaria; class Anthozoa; order Scleractinia; family Pocilloporidae; genus Pocillopora; species Pocillopora damicornis. The sequence continues at coordinate 12,312,135 of NC_142678.1, forward strand.
AATCAGTATGTTCACTATTCCGAGACATGGAGGTTACTCCATTTAAATGAGGGCCTAGAAACTGTCTGTGGCTCAACCCCACTGGGTGCAAGAATTGAGCACTGTCTTGCACAATGAACAGTATGTCTAGTGTTTTTACACTATAACTGCCCTCGAATTATCTTTCAAGATCAACAGGAGAGGTGACAAGATGATATAATTTTCAACGATTACCTGGTACTCCCCCTCCCTCCTCCCCCTTTCCCCCCCCCCCCCGTTTACTCAGATCGTCAAAGGTTGTTATTCTTGGTGTTTTATGTCTATGAATGGTACATCTTGTCTTGTTTTGTCTTTTCTCCGAAAATTTTAATTTTAAGGCTTGTAACTGCACTCCTTGCCTTGCTTCGTTTCTTGGAAGAATCATTTTAATACCACGAGCGACCAACTATTGTAACTGTACAGCGGTGTGTTTCATGTTTCTAGGTGCTTGTGTTGGGTAAGGTATCCTCTTCCATGATGGGAACATTCGGCGCCCTTCTAGAGATCATTCTTATTTTGTATCCTTTCACTGTAGTGTTCAACTGATCGTTTTTATGTATTTGCTCGTTAGTTCATTCATACATTTGTATGTTTTTCCCCTTAAATTCGTCCGCTAACATCAGCAAAAACATTCAGTTTAAGTGCTGCCTGGGAATTTTAAAGGATTATTGGTGCTTCATGGACCAGTACTTTTATGAGTGAACATACAGATTAAATCCTTCCATTGATAGACCTGTCCATTCTCAGGGGTAGTGTATTGTTATGTTTGGGAGAAGCAAGATGTTCGAATCGCTTCTTGAAACACAAGGGTTTTCTTCTATTATTTTTGTACTTTAATGAATGGAATTATTTACTGTATGAGCGTTAGATTCGTCAGTTGGTCCAGACAGTGCACCTTAACTTTTCTCAGTTATTTAATGCTTGCGTCACTAGTAGGCCTGTACAGCGTTCCATACTTTTCACGCCTGCGTCCTGCAGTACGCGAGACTACCACGACCAAGGTAAGCGAACTAGATTGTTAAAAAAAGTTAAATAGGATATCTGAACTTGATGCGTACCTTTAGATTGATGGTTCTTTGTTTTATTTACACCATGTACTCCGGTTATTCCTCGGAGTTCTCGGTAAAATAGAGTACATAAACTTTACGTTCTATTAACTGCAATGCAATGGAGAAATAAACCCGAGGTGATGAGGAATAATAAGATTGTGTAGCACTTTTGGTTACTGGGCCAAGCTCCGATCACGAATGAAAAGGTTGCAGCTTACTTGTTGATCGCCGAACGTACGGACTTTCGCGGGAATTTAAGGCGCCAAATTTTCTCTACTCGCCTTGGCCACCGAAATTTTCGCAAATTGAGCGCCCTTCAGGGCGAGTTTTCAACTTTACGCCAAGTCTCATCTTGAAATAGAGAGCAGGGGCAGTTCATCAGTTTTTGAGATCGTTTGTTCTAATTTCAGGTGATTGCCAACTGTATAGTCTTATTGATCCTTAGTTCAGCTTTACCAGTTCTGTCCAGAACACTTGGTAAGTCAGTAATTAAGGTCTTTTTAAATCATTTCATGGCTGACCCCGAGTGCTTTATCTTTTACTATAAACCTAAACCTACTTCAGCATCTTGTATCTGTAAAAAGGGGAAGCTGAAGTCAGCTAACTTACTTCATGATCCTTTCGTAAAGATAGAGCAGTTTTTAGTCGAAAGTAATTCGGTATTGCTTTGCTTTGCTTTACTTCGTCATGTGATTGGTCCAGAAAATTCGCGCCACTTTCTCAACCAGTCAGATTTCAAACTAAAAATCAATCGTGACTTGGTTAGTCGCGTTTTCCCGCGCTTCAGGCAGTTTGCTTTTTCTTTTAAAGTGATATTTCCTTCCTATGATTTACAACACTCAATCTAACCAGCTTTTGACTTGTTTCAACATTTCAGGTATAACCAAGTTTGACTTGATGGGCGAGTTTGGCCGGCTTGACTGGCTTGGTAATTTTCGTGTGGTCATCCTATATAACCTGGTGTTTGAAGTATCTACGGCTTTCTGTTTGGTTAACAAGTTTACAGCTTCGGTGAGACACGCTTTGTACGAACAGGTTCACGTTCCAACTGTACAGTTCTTCCGGCGATTTCAACCCAAAGTGAAAGCGTCGGCTTAAAGGGACGAGGTATTGTTCTTTCAAAGGCTCAAAGACTGAGTTCCGTGCCATAAGTAGTTGAAATCAAGAAGTTTATTTCCCGCATGTCATGTCGAGGTCTGAAGTTAAAGAGGAACGAAACTTTGCCGATCATCTGAACGCAGTGACGAATCACAACGAAATTATCCGAACATTGAATTGCATCGATATTATGCGTGCATTTACTGAAGTGAAGACTTAATAATGGAGCTACCACAGATGACACGCAACAAGACGAAACTGAGTTGATATGAAAGAATTTGACTTCATAACGTCGTCGGAACAGATATGAAAGAGCAATTCAATTGCCGATGTTGTTGTTTTTATAGATATACCGGTGATTTTGTGTTCGTGATCTGGAGTCTACACAGAGTGCAGAAGTACGTAGAACTCTTAAGACTGATACGGTTTGGTTCAAGATATAGAGAAAGCAGTAAATCTTTCATTGTTCTTTCTCTTTAGTGAGTATAGGCACCAAAGAGGATCACGTAGTCAATCATTTTGTTTCCTGGAAGATCCTTCTTGGTTGGATAAACAAGGCCGAAACAGGACTTGTAAATGACGAGGATATAAGCCTGTGATTTCAACAGGAAGATTAGGAAAAAAATTAAATTCCTGAACGTTTTTTTTTTTCTACTAGATTGAAATAACTTAAATAATGGGTCAACTTTGATGTTAGTCGTTCGTTGATTTTATTTATTTCTTTCTCATCGTTGTTCATGCTCAGAACGAATTTTTGCAGTCTGGGCGTGAGTCATGCTTACATTCTGACTTAACTATACACAAGCCTAGTTATAGAATAGAAATAGGAAATATGCAATTTAACGTATGTACAGTTGAATTTTGTTACCGTAAAGTTTCGTAATAACTTTATTCTGGTAATAAACAGAACAAAAAAAAATTTAGATTTCTGTTTTAGAATTCCCGAATTAGAATATGCAATTTAGAACATATTAATTCTACTGAAGATAGTTGATGAGCTATCAGGGATTTGTTTTCATAAATGTACCACATAACTAATCGACTAAAGATGTATTTTCGTAGAGAGGTTAATTAGCTTCCCTTTTTGGCCTTGAAAATTTTCGCCAACGGCTCTGCAGGGTGCGAAAAGTAATAGACAAGGGAGTTTGAAAATTATGGTAATTTTAATTCACCAGGGCAGGAGGAGACTTATCACTCGCGTTTTCCCGTGGCTCAGGCAATTTGCTTAACTCTCCATCAGGTAGTGCTGGAGTATGTTTTCATAGAATGGCGATCAACTGACGAGGTCTTGGGTGAAACTAGTTTTAATTTGTAAATCGCGTGGGCACTGTTTGTGTGTCGAAACTAAACGCGAATCAGGATTACATGTTTTGATTCTTTTTTAAATTCTTTAAACGTTTACTCTGGCAGTAGTTTGATGCTCTACCTATACCTGAAATAGCCAGATTTCAAACTCGCTTTCTACTCCAATTTTTCAATTTGGATGTATCAGCAAGATGCGGTTGCACAGTTTACGAAACTTGTTTTGAGCAGGTACTGGGATTGCAATATTTAGCAAGCTTGACAGAGTTATGCTTGCTTTCCTTAAGATGCCTTGTTTGGCATACCTAATACTGGAGTTTTTTACATGCGTCAATGCTTCGCTGTTCTCTGAAATGCTGTTCCAACAACCTGATAGGAATTTGTGAGATAGGTACCAGCGGCGGTTACATTAAAGGAAATTATTGCGGCGGTGATACGAATACATGTTTCATTTTTTTCCTATAGCTGTATTCAACTTGATATTTTGTAAAATCAATAGTAAGAAAAAAAACTTCTCTTTATTTACGAAGGGCTACGCTACGGTAACCAATTTACGTCATCAACTTATTTGATAATACTAAATTACCCTCTTCTACAAGAAGGCGGACCAAGCGCTGAAAAGTAACAGACTTATTTATATTACTACAAAAAGATTGGACTGTACACGGCTGTGCCTCGTACAAGAAAAAAAAGAAGTTTTTTGTCCATCCTCAGTCCCTAAATTCGACATTCAGTGTGCTCACTTTTTCCGGAGCAGCCTGCTCGAATGACGTAAATCGAGAGCGAACAGAGGATAACAAGCAAGAATTTTGATTAAGTTTAAAATAAGAAAAAAAAAAGGGAAAAAATTTGCTATTTACATTGACATTTAACGGATAATTAAGAAATTATAGTTGTTTTGTATTTAAATGTTGTCCAATAGCTCTAATTTATTGAGTGATGTTGACATTAAACGTGTTGTGAGGTAAATTTCTCAAATTTAAGGAATATGGAACTATTATTAAGTATAAACGACTCTCAGCAACTTCCAAACATGAGCAGGAGAGCGCGCTAAGAATTCGTTTCGTAAGCGCATTGTTCGCATTTAAAACAAGTATCGCGCGAATGATTGATCAGCTCTGGATAAGATAGAGAACAAGAAAAACTAGCCGCTTCTGCTCATCGAGGTCTGGAAAGAGGACAAGAGGCTGAAACTGCGTTGAAACCGCTCATAAAATTAATTCTGAAGACCACAAAGGCGTTTTGGGGAAAGACTGCTGGCATTTAATCGAAATTCAGCGCAGCTGTCCGGCGCATATGAGATACATGTTTGACTACCAAATAATCATATGATCGTAACAAGCGATCGGGATTGCTCGGAACTCCATTGTCTGTTCTCTGCTTGTACATTTGATGTACAGTTCAGTTCCACTGGATATTCGCAACGGCAGGCAGCCTGAGTAAAGGGGGTAAGTTTCTAAAGAAACTGTGGTGCTGCGTCGGTGGGAGAGTATGGTAGGTAATTAAGTGTTAACGACTGAGTTGAAAACGTAAATTGGCCACCGAAAAGGGTAAAAAAGCTGACGTTTCGAGCGTTAGCCCTTCGTCAGAGTGAGTAAATTTCCATTTATAAGGTCAAACTGCGACTAATTAGAGCCCATCGAGAACCCACATGGCAGCTCTAATGCGACCTAAGTAATTTATGCCATTAGTTAAGTATATGTCCTTCAAACAAAAGCCATTCTGCGCCAGATATGCAGCAAAGCAGAAAGTCATGATCAACCTTGAACGACCCGGCCTGATGACAACGTGACGCATTGCGTGACTACTGCACTAAAAATGTTTCTTATATTCTGACTGACAGACATTGTACGGTAAGGTCATTTTACCGGATTGAATTTGACATTCATTTAAACTGTCTTTATATGTGTGTTTTCACTTAGAAAAACAGTTGAATGTTCCGCGGAACTTAATTGAGCATTTACCAAGCGATTGTTTAGAAGCTAATTGCAATTATTTACCGTAACATAACTGATACCTACCTGAATATATTAATGAGGAATTTTCCAGACTCGGAAAGTTTTGATTTTATCATAGACACCCCAGCTTTCCCAGATTGTGTCAGAAAAACAATCTGAGAACCAATCAGTTTCCAGTATCTCGTTTATTACACTAAAATTGATACAGACGACAAACTCCTTTCCATGACCTTTAGTGTGAAATCAGACTAACCATAGGAAACTCTGCAGTTTTTCAATTGAAGATGAGCGCAAAAGCCTCTGATTACGAACAGTGCAACAATCTATTCCAGTAACTGAGCCTGTGTCAATACAAGCCGACTTACTAAGCGAACAAACCAAAAGTCCGTCGATATGAGAGTGAAAGATCTTAAGTGGTACAGTCCTTTCGTGTTCCTTGTTGGAACTATTTTAAGTTTTGCTGATCCCATTACCGACATACTTACACTAGTGGAGTTCTACCGCGCGGATCATAGGACATGGTTCGGTGTAGGGCTTACTTTTGTATTGTTGCCATGTTTAGCGTTTCCAGTAGTGTTCTGCCGGTTGCGTGTCCTATGAATTGCTTCACCTTCTAATTGGGCAAAAACTGTTCTTTGTGCATTACATCCATTTTCAGCAGCCTTCGCGAGAGTAGAAGCTGTTTTTTTCTGTCTCAAGAGATGGTGATCTGGAGACGAAATCGACCCCGATGCTGAATATGTAATCAATCACATCGACTTAGCTGTGCTCTTTGAGGCAGTCCTTGAATCCGCTCCACAATTTATAATTCAGTTGTACGCCATCATTGTTCAGGAGGAGCCAGCTACAATCATTCAAATCATTTCTCTACCTATCTCTTTCCTCACTCTGGCATGGGCCTTCACAGCCACTGATAAGAAGTCTCTTGCCGAGCGCGAAATAATACCAAGTAGCGGTGCCCTGAAGGTTAAACATCAATTAGCATTGTATGTAACTTACTTAATTCTTCTGAGCAGTCGACTGTTCGCCATCTGTTATTTCACCGTCAGCTACAAGTGGTGGATTATTGGCGTGTTGATGTTTCATTCTTGTGCCGTAGTAATAGCGACTGTTATTCAGAATAGAGACGAAGTTGGCTGTAATTCTAGCTACGTTCTCTTTACTATATTGTTTACGGGCATTCACTGTCTAAGAGATGACTTTGTCGAATTATCGATTGGTGTACAAGTAGGTGGTCTAACCATGAGTGTGTATTTCTCACATATTTTTTTTGTATTAGAAAACTTCTTTATGATCCTGATGTTTTATTTCACTTATAACCCCAATGCTTGGTACTCTTTACCTGTCACTGTGAGTGTTTGTGTGTTCAGTGTTCTTGGCTCCACAATGAGAGTTTGTTTATTTAGGTGGCTATACAAGAAATTTGCCAGCGGTTCACCACCTGCGAACAGCGGTGATGTGAATTTATGTGCGTGAATTATTACGTTAGTTCAGTCTGATTTAGTAATTTGGTAGTTTAATAATTTAGATTTGGTAATTTGGCCTGTAGCCGTTCTATTTGAATTTTTAAAGTCCCATGTTATTTAGGTTTAAGCTGTCGAGATGAGTTTCCAAATTGTGACTTTCTTGTTTAACTTCCATCACTGGACGTGCTTAGAATGTCTACTGACCTTGCCCTGTACTTTCACGAAAGTTCTTGTTTTGGCTCACGTAGTCAAAGACTGATTCATTTGATCGGAAGCATTAACTACGTTATTGTTCATTTGTAAGATTTCGTCGTAAAAGTGGTTTTTAACAACAGAAACTGTTTAATCTTGCAAAGTTAGTTGGCCAGCATGCCCACTCAGGCGTGCTGATGTCGAATATACAAGCATGCACTTTCGAGTTTACTTAGCGAATATTGGCATTGAGTAAGAAATAGTAGTTAGTAGGAAATAGAGGATCAAAGTTTGAGCATCAAAAAGACAGTAATCAGAATTTGAGTCAGACGTGATTAGTTCTAAAGCTATGAATGATCACAACTATTTTATTAGATCTTTAGGTGTCTTTAGCAGTTTCGTGTTTTCACTTATTTTCATATATTGGTAAGATTTTTTGCGGGCACAAAAGATGTGACAGAAGAAGAAAGAAACTGTAGAAGAAATAAAATAAACACATAACAAGCAGCGAGTATTGGATGGATAGAATGTAATAGCACATAATTATCAAAATACTCGATTTAAGCTTCGAGCTAGTGGTTTAGAAGTTTTACATAAATAGTTTATGTTTATAAATGTACGATTTTTAGGGATGAATTGTTTTGAAAGGAAGATGTTGATTTGTGTTCCTCAACTTCGAGGTCGGTAACTTCCCTCAGTAGATAAAACTTATCTAAAGCTGTGTACAAGTTGATATTGTGCAAGATCAAAATTATGATAAAAGTTATCTAAATAGTCACTCAAAGGGCTTAGGGGTGCTTATGCTTTCCTATGGTGGCCTTTAGATTTACCTGACACTTCGTTCTACCTAAGATAAAATGTGTAGGGTTATATTCGTAATTTGTCAGTTACAGTTGTATGCTTAACCGCCAGCGACAAAATCATTCACTACACTGAAAAATGAAACTACCTAATTTTCGTTTTTTTTTTCGTTCAAAGTTGATTCAGCCTTGAATTCGATTACAACGATGACAAATTTGTTTGCACCAGAGACTTCAGTTCTCTTTACATCAAAAGTAGCCGATTAAGATGGGTTTTTATACAATTGCTTTGCAATTACGAACTATTCAAGGCTGACTTATCCAGACGTTGTTCCTCTAACGATATTTTAAAAACTTGTATGAAGGTATTTTCTTACCGATCTTCTTGTGTGCTTCACTCGGAGAAACGACAACAACACTTAAAAGTCATTAGTTGACTCAAAATAAGGAAAATATTTCACCTATTGTTAATCTTTTGAAAGAAAATTTTGTCGAGCATTTGAATAAAATGAGAGTCTGGATATGATATCATATGGGGACAGGTGGGAGTACAGAATGGTGAAAAATGGAGGGAAGTGGAGGTGAAGGATATGAAGAATGTGTGATGAGAGGAGGTAAAGGAGGAGAAGTCTGGGAACGACGCTTTTTGCTGCCACGTCTTGTATCTGTAATTGCGTGATAAATAATTCGTGCAGGAAACTGATGCGTGGAGGACCAATTGCACCTGGCTGTCAGTAGTAAATTTCCAAATGATAATCGATCGTTTTCGGTTGTCAAGGAGAAATTACCTCTTAGATTGCATGCTATACGCGGTTTTCCCTCAATCTCTTTTACAAGAAGACGGACTAAGTATTGAAAAGCAACAGACTCAATCTCGTTACTACAAAAAGATTGGACGGTACACAACTGTGCCTCATAAAAGAAAACTAAAGTTCATGTCCGTCCTCAGTCCCTTGATTCGACATTCAGCGTTATGCTCACTTTTTCTGGAGCAGCCTGCTCGAATGGCATAAATCGAGAGGGAAGAGAATAACTAGCAAGAATTTTGTGTAACAGAAAAAAACCGGAAAATTTTGTTTTTTACATTGAAATTTAACCGATAACTAAAAAATTATGGTTGTTTTGTTCTTAAATGTTGTTGTTTAATAGATATAACTTATTGAGTGATGTTGACATTAAACGTATATAGTACTATCTCAAAGTATGTGGCGAAGCAGAAAGTCATGATCACCTTGAACGACCCTGATGCCGACAACGTGAAGCATTGCTTGAGTACCGCACTAAATGTTTGTATTCTAACTGACAGGCTTTTACGGTGAGGTCAGTTTATCGGATTGAATTTTACATTGGTTTCAACTCATTTTTTCATATGTGTGTTTTACTTGGAAAAACAGTTGAATGTTCCGTACAGCTTAGTTAAGCATTTACCAGGCGATTGTTTAAAAGGTAATTGTGTTATGGAGAGCGCCCATGTTTTTTTAGAGTGCGTTGCGTTACATAATTATTAAAAATAGAACGAAGAAGTTTCTAGAACATTTAGTCATGATGACTAAGCGAGAACTTTAAGGAGAACCTTCTAGAACCGTGACTCAGCATATTTTTGTTATGATGTAATCATAGTGTAATGTTTCTAAAAATAACAATATTACAGATCTCTAGAACATTCTAGAACTTTTCCGAAAGATATATAAGGAGTCACGCTAGCTTAAAGAAATAGGCCTTTTAGTGAGCTATAACTGCTGTTGCGAAGAGCCCAGAGGAGCGAGAGCCGGACAGAGTTGTTTACTGGAATTGAAAGCCATGTGGAAGGCTACGTAAGAGAAAGAATTACGGACGTCGACAGTTTGTTAAAGATTTTCAAGAGAACTGTGAGTTGTGCGGTAGTGCACTGAGATTTAAGTGATATTATTTGTAAAGGGCTCTAAGTTATAGGGATACTGATTGTATTAGCATTTATATCGCTCCGTAGATAAGTGATAGTTTTTAAGAATAAGATTTTAAAGCTTTTCATTCACAGTTATTGGTTAACTGGATTAAATGTGCTCGCTCAAACCAAAGCATAACATGTGGCGTGTTTTTGACCAGCCAATAGGGAAGTTTGTTTACTAATTTTTGTGCGTTGAGAGAATTTTGCACTCTATCACAATAAAATGCTTCTTCGCGCAGATCCTTGTTGTCGCTCTGTTATAAAAGAATTTGCTCACGCTTTTGGCTGTGCGTATATCGAGTTATAGATGCACTTAAGAAGTTTGAAGAGCACTCAAAAGCTACTCTTACGCATTTTTCGCGCTCTCCAAACCTCCCACGCGCACCGTAACTTGATATACGCACCGTTAAGCATGAACAAATTCTTAAGTGGTTATCCTGAAAGGCTTGCGAATTACTCTCTTCGTCGTCAATTATTCTCTCCAACACACCTTTGTCAATACTCGATCTTCAAGGCGAACAAACGAAAAGTCCGTCGATATGGGAGTGAAAGATCTTAAGTGGTACAGTCCCTTCGTGTTCCTTGTTGGAGCTATCTTAAGTTTTGCTGATCCCATCACCGACATACTCACACTGGTAGAATTCTACCGCGCGGATCACATGACATGGTTTGGTGTGGGGCTTACTTTTGTTTTATTGCCATGTTTGGCGTTTCCACTAGTGTTCTACAAGTTGCGTATCCATGAATCATGCCCTTCACTTTCTAATTGGGCAAGAACTGCTCTTTGCGCATTGCATCCATTTTCAGCAGCCTTCGCAAGACTAGAAGCTTTTCTTCTCTGTCTCAAGAAATGGCGGTATGAAGATGAAATCGACCTCCACATCAATCAGAAAGATGAATATGTACTCCGTCACCATGATTTAGCTGTACTCTTTGAGGCAGTCCTTGAGTGCGCTCCACAATTTATAATTCAGGTGTACGCCATCAGTGTTCAGGAGGAACCAGCTGCAATTATCCAAATCATTTCTCTACCTATCTCTTTCCTCACTCTGGCATGGGCCTTCACAGCCACTGATAAGTGGTCTCTTGTAGCGAACGAAATAATACCAAGTAGCAGTTACCTAAATGTTAAACACCAACTAGCATTGTATACAACTCACTTGCTCCTCCTGAGCAGTCGACTGTTCGCCATCTGTTATTTCACCGTCAGCTACAAGTGGTGGGTTATTGGTGTATTAATGGTTCATTGTTGTTTGATAGAAATAGCGACTGTTATTCAGAATAGAGATGAAGATTGCTGTGATGCCACCAACGTTTTCTTTACTTTATTGTTCATGGGCATTCACAGTCTAAGAGATGACTTTACAAATATTACGATAGGAGCAGACGTAAATCGTGTAATTAGGAATGTGTA